>NC_088867.1:4276338-4455325 GCF_032884065.1 Artemia franciscana | reverse complement strand
GTAGTGATCGGTGGCTCTTATTGGCTAGAGCGAATTTTCCAAATTGGTGAATAAGGTGTTCAAGCCGGACTTTAAGTGGAGATAAATTTAATTTAGCGAGGGCTTGATCATAGGGTATGCCACGGTTTCGGAGTATAATCCTTGTTGCTCTTTTCTGGACGCACTCTAAGTCGGGTAATAGGTACGCTGTGCGGATAGCAGATGGACCCCACACCGGGCACGCGTACTCGAGCAACGGGCGAACATAACACATGTAGGCATGGAGAAGACTTTCAGTATCACACCCAAAACGCCTCATTTTGGTAAGTGTCTGAAGGCTTGCATTAGCCTTGTGGACGGTTAAATTAATATGGGCACTGAAACTATAGTCACTACTGAAAGTTACTCCTAAGATTTTTATTTCGTTCACAATCGGGAAAGGGACAAGAGGCATATCTATATTCCGCTTCAGAGGGTTGAAACGAATTATCTTCGACTTGCCTATGTTAATGGTAAGATCATGACTTGAGCATTCGGTCTTTAGCTGATCAAATAACTGGTCTGAAAACTGCTTTGTTATGATAGTGTTTTCGACCAGGTAAGCGAGCACTATGGACAGATCATCTACAAACTTGTAACGGTCGTCGTGATGGTTAAGCAGGGAATTAATTACAGCCAGGAAAATTATTCCAGCTAATTTTGTGCCTTGTGGGGCCCCGCAAGAAGTATCTGACCATGATGAATCCAAATCGTTTTCGTGGAGTGCAAAGACTTTTTGTTTTCGGCCAGTTAAGAAGCCAAGTACAAGGCCAAGGGTGCGTCGTTTGGCCCCCATTTCCTGGAGATTCATGCCTGATATTATAAAGCATTAAAATTAGATTTAACGTTATACACTTGACTGGTGACATTTCCCCATGTATACGAAGTATTTATATAAGGTATTACGTCAAATAATGATTAGGTTTTGGAAACTCCCCTCTAACTAAAAAGGAGTTTGACTAACAAGAAAGTTTGAAATCAGACTCAAAAAAAATTTTAGCATCGTATTAAGTTAAGAAATCTTTTTTTTTATTTTTGAGCAATAGCGTCAATTAGTAATATATAAAGTCTATAAAATAAATGAAATCAGAGATAATAAAATCTATAATGGGTAATATAATAGTAGGTAATAAACGTATAAGAGAAAGAGTAACTGAACGAAAAATAAAATAAAATGTTTACAATGAACGATCCCCTAGGTGTTTAAACTGGAGAAGTTAAGAAGTTTTTGTCTTTCAACAGACTTCATGAAAGCTTTTTCAAAGATAATGATATTTGCTTATCAGAAAGCCTCTGTTCAAACCTGATCACATTACAATGATCTTTTTCGTAGGATGAGTTTGTACTTTATCTAAAGTAAGGCACAAACACGAGAAAGTAAAATTTTAGCTGAATTACTTGCAAAAAAAATTTAAATCAACTCAACAATGTAGTAATTAGCTTTTTAATTATTCTTTTTAGAAAAAAATTCGTGACATTTCTTCTTTAGAGCTATGATAATTCTATCATGTGCAGAAATTACGTAGATAATATACGATTCTATGTCTGAGTTAAACTGCTAGAAGAAAAAAATAACTGTAGATAGCTGGAGGACGGTCTTCATTTAAATCACAGAACCGTTTGTAAGCGCGGAGTGATAAAATAACTGCCAGCCCTGAAGCATCTGCGGAATCAGAAACATTATACCTGATTTTCTGAGTATTACCTGTCACCTCAGATTTAATTGCTCTGTTATATACTTTGAAAACAGGGAGGATAAAAGAAGAAAATGGTGATAGTTATACTGTTGGACAGTAATACATATAAGGCTGAATGAGAGAGTGAAAGAGGATCTGTACTATTAAACCAGGGAAGCAATGACAAAGCTTCCGAAGAAATCCTAGATTTCTGGACAGCTTAAGTCTCTCAAGAGCGCAGTGATGTTTGAAAAAAAGATTTTCGTCCAATAGAATACCCATAGATCAAATATAACTATCAGGAGGATGAGTTGTATCACCACGAGTGGTAGAAATAGTTTTAACCAAAGGACAAGAAGTACCTGATCAAAAAAATAAAAATAAGTAGAATAGATTTAGATAGATATAGGGCAAGGCGATTTGCATCGAACAAAAAAAAAGTTTTTTTTTAGGACAGAATACACTTCCATGATAAGGGAAGGTTCCTTAATTTCTGAACACCCTAGAGTACTATTATCCGAAAAGCGAATAGCACTGGGTCGTGAGCTGCTTAACTAGGTGGGACAAAATTGTGATCACAAATACTACAGCAACCTTGTTTAGTTTGTCCAGATGCAGTTGTGAAAAGATCATTGATGAATATAAGGAATAAAACAGGACCTAGGATGGACCTTTGAGGGAAACCAAAATCAACATGGTATTCATCTAAAGGCTTAGGATCAATACTAATAGACCTTTCAGATAAATGAGTTTCAAATCACTGATATCGGTTTCCCCGCATCCCTGTGTGGCCTATCTTGGAGAGTAAGATAGTTTGTTATATGCTGCCAAACTCTTTTCTGACATTAAGGAAAATTACAGTCGGAATTCTACCTTTAACAAGTGCCTTGTGAATGAGCTTTAGCAATGTCATGAAAACATACTCTGTTGAGTGTTAGGGCGAAAACCGAACTCATCGTAATGGACAAGTTGTTTTTCCTTATCAAGAAACGACAGAAGTGTAAAATTCATACATTTTTCAAAAATTTTACTAAGGGCTGATAAAAAAGAAATTGCTCGATAATTAGAAGGATCATCTCTACCACCGCCCTTATGGAGAAAAACTAATCTGGCAGATTTCATAGCACTAGGAAAAATTCCATTTAAAATGATAGGTTAACAAGAATGGTGAACTTTTCATACAACAGAGGAGATACAACGGAGGCTATAATAAACTTTAAAGCCTTGGCAGGAATTTGTTCAGTCCACAGAAGGAAGATCCTGTTAGCTCAAAGGCCACTCTTTGTGCTTCATGCCACTATTCACAATAGTGGCATCATTTGTGAACAGCCATTATTCACAAATGCCACTATTCGCAATAGTGGCATTTTTTTTTACCGAGTGGTATGTTTTCTCAATGGTTATGAAACGGTTACAAAGCTCCAATCTTAGATCGATAATGGTTTAGGTATTTTCGAAGATCACGCTGACTTTAAAAGACGTACAAATAATAGTTGAACAGGAACAAGTTCTTTTATTTGACACCTAAACAACAACAACAAAAATCTCTGGACATTTCTGTCACATTTACGCTGGCCATCATCAGCAGAATAACTCCAGCTGATGCTGATGACGGCCACTGTGTATGTGACCGAAATATCCAGAGAATTTTTTCTCAGTGTCAAATAAAAGGACTTGTCCTTATTGAACTGCTATTTGTACGCCATAGTGGTTATTAAGGATATTAGTAATAATATTCATTATGGCGGTTGTTAACGACGACGAAATGGTTACACAACTTAAGCCATATGTTCTATAATGGTTCTTGTGGAACCATGGAACACCTTCCTTGATACCACACTTCCTTGAACACCACCACACACCTTGTGGAACACCTTCTATAACGGTTCTGTTCTAATTATTATGGCGATTATTAACCGCCATGGTGGTAGCGGTTTGTTTACCTTGTGGCATTTGTGTGCCCAATGGCGATGAAATGGTTACAAAGTTTAAATCCTTAGATCCATAATGAACAGGCATCTGCCGTCCTTTCCCAAGATCTTCACAATTTCCGTAGCACTGATTCATAAATTGGTCAAGTGAGAAACCACGCCATAACAGGGTGCCTGAAACAAAAAATTTGAAGTATAAAAGTGTATTGGTAGCTGAAGCTGAAGCTTGGTAGCTGAAGCTCGCACAGATCTGAACCTAGAAGGTGGGAAGGGGATCTTTTCCAGGGGTGAAAATTGCAAAACAACAGTAAAGTCGTATTTAAAACCATGATGGAATCGAAGCATTTCCATTATTTTGCCATTCTGATTTTTCGAATTTCTTATTTACTTACTTGTATTCGTAAAAACAACCAAGCTTCAGAAGCTCTTTTTGGCACTTCGAAGTTGTCAGACTGTTTCTTGCAACATGGATCCTTCTTACTTACTTACTTGCACTCGTAAAAGAATACAAGGTTCAGAAGCTCTTGCTGGCGCTTAGAAGTTGACAGACTGTTCCTTGCAAAATGGATCACCACGATGAGAAACATCAGCTTTCATTTCAGCGCAAACCACCTGGGGGCTCCAGATGAGTCTTGATCGTGGCTAGTGAGGCTTTGCGTTGGATGCCAGGGTGCTTCTTCCAAGAGGACAGTGTCACGCAGGTTAATGATTTGAACATCAAGAAAAATCTTATTGTTATAAGTAAATATATGTTAAATACAGATATATATTTTATATTGAATATAAAACAATAAGAACAGTCCAAGAAAAAAAAATCAAAACTTTGAAGTTAAAAACATCTAGATAGAGCCAATAACAACAAAAAATGAACACATGTTTTTCATAAATGTTCAGGGTTCTCAGAATCAAAAAACGAGAAAATCAAAATAAATAGAGATTAATGAACACAAGGACCTCAATAGATGAAGACGAGGCCCCTCATAAAAAGAAGAAGGCTAAAGCCAAAAAATTACAGCTATTTAACTTTAGAATTGAGAATATACGTAAATAGACCATCTTCTGAACACATCACATTCCAAAATGCAACTTTTGGAAACTGCCTATTTAAGAAGATGACTACGTTTTCATGAATGTTTCTTATTTGTTATGCTCTGAAGTTTAAAAAACTGTCTTCGATTCTTTTGTAACCATTGTAACTGCTATGATCGAATGCTGCCCAATACCTTAAGCCCCTGAGCATGGTATCTATGGTAGCAATAACTTACCACAGAGAAGTCGGTGATCTATTTCGGAAACTATGAAAAATATAAAGAATTGTGGCCCTAAGAATTGTTGACTCTCTAGCCCCCCCCCCACTATCGATGGCCCCAGTAATGACATTCGTTGCTTCTATGCCAAGTATGAACGTTTTTAGCAAATCAGTTTTAGTGGAGTTTCAACCAGATTCCCAAGCTTTGAGACATTACTGAGTAGACTAAGGTTAAGTATAAAAATGCGTTAACATTTTAATGAGACCGATTGACTGTATAATAAAATGTTCAAGCTTCAGATACCCGTTGTGCGATGTCAAAACATTTTTCATATAGCGGAAGATTAGTGATCGGCTGGCATTTAGCAACACAGGCAAATTACATAGGTATACTTTTTTTCTGCTCCTTTTAGGCTTTGGTATCGCTATTTACTTTTCTTTGAAAAAGTTCTTTTATTGGAATTGTTTAATATTAACCTTACAAATTCTTATTATATTTTAAGTAATGAATGAAATATTAATGAATTTTAATTTTTTAAATTAATTAATGAGATTTTATTAATTTACCTGCTTCTCGATATTGTCCAAAGATCAAATCTTTTGGGTTTAAAGCGGCCGCACTTCCAATGTGAGTTCCTTCTTCCCCAAAGTTAGTCATATAAAATGAGATTCTTCCTTGCCTTTGGCTTTCGTACATAATTCTGTCCATTGAATTTAATTGTGTCATCACTTTGTACATTTTTACAACAGTTTCCTCAGGGAGCTATAAACAAATTGACAATGGTTAGAAGAGAAATTAAAATCTTAGCATATAACCTATATCTGCAGTTCTTTAAAATTTCCTAAAATATAAGTTTATGTAAGTTAATACAGTTTTTTTTTTCTGACCATATAAGCTTCAGGCTTTTTCGTGTTAGACGAAGATTTAGCATCATATCATTAACGTCTATAGTTCTTTAAAGTTTCCTTAAGTATTAGTTTCACATTTTTTTTTTCCAGCACTATCAGGTCAGATGACAACTTAAAATCTTTATTACACACATCTGTGGTTCTTTAAAGCTTCCAAAGGTCTCACTTCTTTTTTTCAGGCGTTATCAGGTTAGATGAGAACTTAAAATACTATCGTACGCATCTACAGTTCTTTAAATTTCCTAAATTTCTTAGTTCCTTCAGATTCAAAAAGATCTAAGAATCAAGAAAAAACTCCTTTTTTGTGAAATCTGCCGTAAAAATATGTCATGTAAGTAGTTTATTTTTCACAGTTTTTCCCCTTTTTTATAGATTTGCCCCCATCCTCCTAAAAAAAACTGCTTTACACAGGCTTGCATAAATTGTCATACTTATGAGTGGAAGGAAAAAGCTATAAAAAACTTGCCACGAGAAAGCCGATGATAAACTGAAGCTTTGATCCGTAGACCAAGAACTTCACTAGGAAGCTCTTTCATAGCATCTAATATAGACTTTATCATTCAAGAAAAAAAACTTAATTTTTATTTGAAAACGAAGGATAATTGTTGACAGTAAAGAAATATACAAGTAGAGCCGGGCGCTCTAAATCTCCGTTGTTTTTAAATATTTTTTTTTCTGTTGATTAACCTGTTTTCCATTCATATGATCACACCTAACCCCTTTATCTGGTGGTCTTAAAATGAAGATACTTTCTGTGTATTATCTTGCTGAATATACGGTGAATAGACAATGTTTTGATTAACAATTTATAAAAGGTAAATTTTTTGGTATTTTAAATAAAACTCCTGTTAGCTCGCAATGTTCACACATGTAAAATTCCCGACTTGTTTAAACCTAAATTTAGACCAACTCTTTGACTATTGTGACTAATGTCTTTTATTTAAAATTTTACAGACTGCCTAGCCAACAGATACGATAATAGCTCTACAAAGCTTAAATATATACTCTGTAGTCCTGGGAGCCATTCACCTACTGACAGGTCCCTTTCTTCTGAAGATTGAAAATGTTTAGATCGCCTACTGGGCTATATGAAAGTGATTTGCTCAAAATCTAATTGACCTCTTTAATTGGAGCTCTGCCAATGCAAAACTTACAAAGAAGGCAAGGTTCCATACTTCCTTCTAACCAAATATGCTAGGTTGGAAACACTTCAGTGAAGGTGAGTTAACAAACTGCATTAACAAACCCTCGCACGGAAAATTTTTTCCTCAAAAGACACTCCCCGCCCTGATTCAGCCCGCCTAAGTTTGTTCCCAAAAACCATTCCTATTTTGTCTCCTATTCACTGCTTTACCTTCAGATATGAAGAAACCTTCACCCCTTTCATTACAAAGAATAAATAAATATAATATCCCCACAGTTTCCTTTTTTTTTATTATTTTGTACTAGTGTTCCCCATGTTTTGTACATCTTTCCTTGCTTTTTTTCCTTTTCTTTTCTTTATTCTTTTATTAAGTTTAACCTGTTTTTATCCTTTTTAACTTACTTTGACGTTTCCCAGTTTGATTTATTGACCAAAGAATATTTGTTTCATTCTGACATTTATTATTTTGGCATTCTTTGCCGGTTTTTAGTTTCCGTGTTGTTTTAATGATGTTTTGTTGTTATGTTTAATTTATTGACTACAAATTTCGGATTCACTCCTTTGGGATGTGTTATTAATTTTTTGTAATAAGTATTTTATATTACCTACTGTCTATTGTACCCCATTCGTTGCTTTCTTCAAGGTAAGAAAATTAGCTTTTTTCGCTCATATTACAGAATTAAGTGAAAAACACACAACTAAGCTACTGCTTGTCATTTGTATTTGTTCGCCTTTGTTCTGCTTTTTATGACCCTTTTTAATTTATTAGTTTTATTTGTTTAATTTTCTTTGATATGTTATGGCCCGTAAATGTATTAGGGTCAGCCCAATATGGATTTTTAGGGTCCAATACTGATACCAATATATCGGTATCGTACCGATATAATTTGCCAATAAATTCCCATCTGGAAATAAATCTTACCTAAAGTTTAAACCCTGCACCCTCTGCCCATGTTCATATTCATATGTTTCTTTCTAGACTATTTCACACCAAAGAACAACCTCAATAATTCACTGTGGGTTCCAAATATTAGGCATTTAGAAAAATTGTTTGATTTTCTTTACCTTTTCTGATCAACAGCTTCTGAGCACATGAACGAAATGGCGGATATTTATAAAAGTGACAAATAAGAAAAATTTAATCAAAAGAAATCAGTTTCGTTACACAAACACAAATACATGAAAATCTGAAAGAAAGAAGTGTAAGATATTTATTGAAATTGATCATTCAAAACCCAAATTTCAATAGTGGAACTTTGAATTTTAATTGTTCACACATTAACGTGAAAACTTCGTTTTACATTCATATAATTTGAATGAATCATATAATGCATATGATATGAATGAATACGAATGAATCATATAATAATATGAATGAATCATATAATACATTTAGAACATTGCAGCACCAGGTGTGTATTGACAAAAAATATACTTCGACTTCATTTGACTTAATCTTACAAACGAATTCAAGCTAGGCACACTGGATAGAGGGGTGCAACTGAAGTTTCCAGTTTGGAGGAGAGATTTAAAGAATACGTCGACAAAACCGTTGAGTATGCCAACTTACGCGGATATACATGCTAAATTTCCAAATTGTTGACATATGGCAGCGACACCTTGGAAATCCCCTCCCCACCTTACAACTCTCCCTCTCCCCCTTAGCAGCACTTCCGACTGGATATAATGCATTTAACCAATCGAATCTTGGATGCGATGTAAGTGAATATTCATGAAACAGAAATAGACACTTATAATAAAAAAGCTATATGGACAAATTGCTTTAATACCACAGTTAACTTGACATTTTACAGCTTGGATATGATTTTTGAATTATTAGAATTTGTTTTATACAATCAAACAGTTCGTGGTAACGAACTGTAGTAAGGAGCGACCCGGCTCAATAGTAACCAAAACTCTAAAAAATGGAATTTTGATACCAATACCTACATCAAAAGAATCGCATTTTAATGCTGATTTTAAATATATAAGTTTCATCAAGTTTAGTCTTACCCATCAAAAGTTACGAGCCTGAGAAAATTTGCGTTATTTTAGAAAATAGGGGGAAACGCCCCCTAAAAGTCATAGAATCTTAACGAAAATCACACCATCAGATTCAGCGTATCAGAGAACCCTACTGTAGAAGTTTCAAGCTCCTATCTACAAAAATGTGGAATTTTGTATTTTTTGCCAGAAGGCAGATCACGGATGCGTGTTTATTTGTTTTTTTGTTTTTTTGTTGTTTTTTTTTTTCTTTTTCCCAGGGGTGATCGTATCGACCCAGTTGTCCTAGAATGTTGCAAGAGGGCTCATTCTAACGGAAATGAAAAGTTCTAGTGCCCTTTTTAAGTGACCAAAAAAATTGGAGGGCACCTAGGCCCCCTCCCACGCTAATCATTTTACCAAAGTCAACGGATCAAAATTCTGAGATAGCCATTTTATTCAGCGTAGTCGAAAAACCTTATAACTATGTCTTTAGGGACGACTTACTCCCCCACAGTCCCCATGGGAGGGGCAACAAGTTACAAACTTTGACCAATGCTTACATATAGTAATGGTTATTGGGAAGTGTACAGGCGTTTTCAGGAGGATTTTTTTGGTTGGGGGAGGGGTTGAGAAGAAGGGGATATGCTGGGGGAACTTTCCATCGATAATTTGTCATGGGGGATGAAAATCTCCATGAAGGGAGCGCAGGATTTACTAGCATTATTTAAAAACACAATGAAAAAATAAATATGAAAAAGTACTTTCACCTGGAAGTAAGGAACAGCATTAAAACTTAAAACAAACAGAAATTATTACCCATTTGAGGGGCTCACCTCCTCCTAATACCTCGCTCTTTACGTTAAAGTATTTTTAGTAATTTCAACTATTTATTCTACGGCTTTTGTGATTCTGGGGTCATTCTTAATGAATTGGGACAAAATTTAAGCTTTTATTGTAAAGAGCGAGGATCTGACAAGGGGGCGAACCCCCTCATATATGTAATAAAAATATGAGAATACAAAAGTTCTTTACGTAAGCTAATTTATAAGTTACGTAAATCTCTTACTAATAAAAATATTCGTAAAAAATTAATGGTTCTAGTTGCCTTTTTAATTAACCAAAAAATCGGAGGGCAACTAGGCTTCCTCCCCCGCTCTTTTTTTCTCAAAATCATTCGATCAAAATTATGAGAAAGCCATTTAGCCAAAAAAAAAATGCAAATTTCGTTTTAATTATTCCTCTGCGAAGAGCCAAAATCAAAACATGCATTGATTCAAAAACGTTCAGAAATTAAATAAAAAAAAAACAAGTTTTTTTAACTGAAAGTAAGGAGCGACATTAAAACTTAAAACGAACAGAAATTACTTCGTATATGAAAGAGGCTGCTTCTTCATCAACGCCCCGCTCTTTACGCTAAAGTTTTTTACTGTTTTAAAAAGAAGAATTGATAGACAGAGTCAAACTTTAGCGTAAAGAGCGGGGCGTTGATGAGGAAGCAGCCTCTTTCATATACGAAGTAATTTCTGTTCGTTTTAAGTTTTAATGTCGCTCCTTACTTTCAGTTAAAAAAACTTGTTTTTTTTTATTTAATACTTATATAAGATTTGGTGGTGATTTGTACAAGCAAATCGTGGGAATTCCCATGGGGGAATGCCAGCCCATTTATAGCTGACTTGTTTTTAAGTCAACTAGAATATAAATATATGATGGATAAGAATAATCCAAATAATTTAAAACATGTTTTGTCAAATAATAAAAGATATTTAGATGATATTTTGGTCTTAAATTGTAAGGATTTCATTGATATTTCTAAAAATATATATCCATCAGAGCTTACTCTTGAACCTAGTCATGGCGCTGGTCATGAAGATCATTTTTTAGATTTAAATGTTAATATTTGTGATAATAATAAATTAAGTTTTAAAATGTATAATAAAACGGATGATTTTGATTTTGAAGTGATTAGTTTCCCATTCCCTGAAAGTAATATACACTCAAATATCACATATTCTGCGTTTTTCTCACAGTTACTTCGTTATGCAAGGATTTGTAGTAATTATATTGATTTTAAAAATAGATGTAAAATCTTAAGCCAACAATTGATATCAAGAGGTTTTTCTGTAAATAAATTAACTTGGCAATTTAAAAAATTTAGTTTTCATTATAACGAACTTTTAAATAAATATCAAAAGAATTATCTGGAAATACTTAAAGAAATTTTCAACTAATTTTGGAGGTTCGACAAATGATGATGCAGCACCATTTATTTTGAATTGTGTTTCTAATAGAGCAGATTTTTTAAAAAAAATAGCCATATGGTAAAGATGAATTCTATAATTGTTTAGTTCATTAATTTTTTTTTTTTGCAATGTGTTAATACTTGTGATTTGGTAAATTTTATCATGTTTAGTTTACCTATTGTTGCTAAAAAGAGGGATATATTAACAGGATAAGCTTGTTTTGGTGTTACTTGGTTGTTTTACATTTGCTGGTTTTTTTTCATAGGCATGTATTTTGGGGGTGATACCTGACGCGGGGATGCCATGGATATTCTGTGGTAGCCACAACACTTGGCTGGGTAGAGAATTTAAAGTGGCGAAACCCTATAGGCCAGTGTATTCTCCTGATGAGCCCTTGTGTTGGGTTGTTGCCTCTGAATTATTTGTTTTTATTATTTTTTCTATTGTTTGGTAAATGACGACTTATACTTGTTGACGACATGACTGCCTGTCCATGGATTATTCTTTATGGTTGATTGTGTTTGGCTATGCTGTTTGACCTATGTGTTTGTATGGATGAGTAGGGTTAAGGCCTCATTCAAGTGCTGGTCTATATTAATCACTAATTTAGGAAAACAGTCTTCCTTGTCTCCTTCTGTCTCTTTTTTTTTTTTTTATGTGTTTGTGCTGTTGCATTGCTGATTTCTCTTTTCATGATATATATATATATATATATATATATATATATATATATATATATATATATATATATATATATATATATATATATATATATATATATATATATATATATATATATATATATATATATATATATATATCGGCTGATAACTGATGTTTTTTTATGACCAATAATGACACTGACCCTCGTATCAGCCCAATAATATTGGTCAGGCCCTAATATGCAAATAGCCAATATGCTTTGCATTTTCTTTTTATTGATTTGTTTTTTTACTATTTTGATAAAATGATGGTGCGCACTTTAATGTATATGATTGTTTTTAAAACTATTTTTCTATTTTAGTCTGTTTTTGTTTTTATTCCATAATTCGAATTTTGCCCAAAAGGGCTTGTGATAGCTATTTTTCGAAACAGATCTTATCTAATAGTCAAATCAGGTTCTGTAAATTAACCAAAAATAGCAATAGACACCCTAAATGCTTATGATAGTTGCTTCACAAAAAGAATTTGGACTACCTGTACAGGGATATGGCATTTCTTCTTCTAAATTAATACGAAGCTTTACCACCAAACATTGTTCATACATATCTTAGTTACTTCAAGGATAAATAGTACACTAAAGAATTACTAATAATTTGTGTATGTTGTGTGGAGGTATCAGTCATCTTTTCAAGGGAGGGGAAAACAAGAACAAAGTGTATTTTTTGACTTGTTGCATTTGCATAAATAAATAAAGGTAAAGTTATTACCTTAAATTACCTAATTACCTTCAAATTAATTTTTATTACCTTAAATTTAACGTAGTTTAAGGTAAAGTTATTAAGCAATACCAAAGTAACCAAGACGCAGCATTTTCAAGTTGCTAACTACAGATACAGTTGTTACTATCAACAGATTTGAAGTTGTATCTTCAAGTTGGATTTGAAGATTACAAGTTGTATCTGTAAAATCTGAATAATGTGCCGAACAGGCGAGAAGAGATTTCAATTTTGAATTCAATAAACACAGCTTTGCTAAGATCATAAATCATATTTTTTGCAATAAAAATGTTGTTTGCTAATGCTATAAATTTTTAACATGATCAAATCGTAGAACATTAAACAACAAAAATCTTTATTATCTTTAGAGGGGGTTCTCCTTAAACCCTTCCTGTGGAATTACTTGTCACTCTCCTGCTATACTTTTAACACAGGGTCTGTAGAAATAAATATTAATTAAAAGAAAATTGAAAAAGAAGTTTTTCAAAGAAAAGTAAAGGCCATATTAAACTTAAGATCTATATCTATTATCATATTAAACTATATCTACAATCAAATCATAGAACATTAAACAACAAAAATCTTTATTATCTTTAGAGGGGGTTCTCCTTAAACCCTTCCTGTAGAAGTACATATAACTCTCCTGCTTTACTTTAATGCAGGGTCTGAATTTCTGTATTTTTCTGATTTTTTTTTTATTTAATTTCTGACCGTTTTTTAAATATTAACTAAAAAAATTGAAAAAGAAGTTTTTCAAAGAAAAGTAAAGGCGATATTAAACTTCAGATCTATATCTATATCATATTAAACTATATCTACGATCAAATCGTAGAACATTAAACAACAAAATCTTTATTATCTTTAGAGGTGATTCTCCTTAAACCCTTCCCATAGAATTGCATGTCACTCTCCTGCTATACTTTTAACACAGGGTATGAATTTCTGTTAAAAATTTATGCTATTTTCCTTTAATTTGACACTAAAATTATTTAGTTGAAGGAATATGCTTTATCTGAAATGCAAATGAACCATCCTTAAAGGATTATCCTCCTATTATAAAATACAAAATAGAAACATCCGATTTTTTTTTTCACTTGCCCTCATACATATTAGGGGTAAGAGGTATCCCCCCACGATAAAGATAAGTATATATGTTATTTTCATGGGTTTGTACAAAAAAGAACTTCACTGAAGAATAGTGTACGATTTAAAAAGAAAAAAAACTCACCTGTGGATCCTGTGTTTGATCAATTATTTGACCTTTTGTGTTCATAACTCTGTAAACAGGAATTCCATCATAAATATCAGGTTGTATAAACTCCAATTTTTCGGTCCATTGTGATCTTGACCCAGGAAACTGTGGTCGATCTTCACCCAAATTATCATGCGTGGAAATTGAACTTGCCTATAATAAAAAAAAAAAAAAAACAGCATACATTTTGGGTGCCATTCAATAGAATCCTTTATGTTAGTTTACCAAAGGGAATTTGGACAGAAACATAATTTGAAAGTTTTTTCATTGCCTGAGCTGTGAACAAGGGCTAATAAGGGGTGAATATCTCCCCAAAGTCAGCCAAAGATCCTTTCCAAAAGTTTTCAGCAAACCAAATGGAAGGACAAAAGTTACAATAAGAAAATACAGACCTAAAATGCACCCTTTTTGTATTAGACCTATTTCCATGCAAGTTGAAGCTCCCCCCCTAAAAACCTCACCTGTTTGCACTTATTTGGAGGTGTGTATACATGATATACATCTGTGTAACCTACATATATTGATTATTTATGTGCCAGGAAGGAATTATTTTATATCTATACAAAAAATTCTGTAACTATGACCTTTGGATTTTACAGTTGAAAAAACTTGTTTTTTTTATTGAATTTCTGATCGTTTTTTAAATATCAATTTAAAAAAAAATTGAAAAAGAAGCTTTTCAAAGAATAGTAAAGGTCATATTAAACTGAAGATCAGCAGAAATAGATTCTTATAATAATTCAACTCAAAGCAACCAGAAATAACTATTAAAGAATAAATGAAACCCAAACAAACAGAAAAAAAAACAATCATAAAAAGCGAACATACAATAGGTAGGCTACTAATATAAATGAGTTCACAAGTTCAAGTTCACAAATAATTTATTAAACAAAATTACTATAAATCACACACTACCTTCGACTGCAGGAAAGCCCAAATGGGCGTAAATGAATCTTAAAACAGGTTAACAAATGAATAAATATGTTAAGCTTAAATTAGACACGCAACTCAAGCTTAAAACAAACAAAAATATTTTGCTACTGAAGCATAAATGAAACCCAAAAAGAACATAAACTAAATGAACAATTATAGCAAACAACAATACAACAGGTACTAATATAAATGAAAATAAATCTTAGAACTAGTAAAACTTAAATTGAATATAAAAAGTAAGCTTAAAAAAAAACAAAAATCACATACTATTGAAGTATAAATTAAGAGGACGAATTAATGACGCCTCTAAAAGGATGAAAAATAATGCGGCCCAGTGGGGTGATAGTGTGGTAACTGTATTTTTTAAATATGGTGGCTGTGAATTTGTGAACGGAAATTGAGTAAACCAACAGAGCAAACAAACATGCAACAGGTATTAACGCAAATGAATGAATGAATCTTAAAATGAGTAAAACTTAAATTGATAATACTAATTGAGCTTAAAACAAGCAAAATCACTACAACCAAAGGTTCAGCCACTGCCGCCTTACTCCAAAAAGCTAAAGCCTAATGTATCATTGGCACTTCAGTGAAAACAAAGTAGATTATATTTTCGTTTGTACTTATTACAGCATTGAAAATAAAATGAAATTAAAGTGGAATAAAATCTTGAACTGATGATCTTTCAGCAATTAATACCATTATAGACAAAATATTCAGTTTAATTTTACTAGTTCTTCTCAAGGTTATACAAGACACAGTTTTTTAGTAAAGTGCCAATGCTGCAGTAGGCTTTAGACTTTCACGGTTAGGGAAGTGGGCAGTACTTGTTTGTAGTGATTTTTGTCTGTTTTAAGCTTGATTTACATATTCAATTTAAGTTTTACTCGTTTTAAGATTTAGTTTACTCCTTTATATTAGTACCTGTTGTATGTTTTTTTTCTTATTATTGTTTATTTAACTTCTGTTTGTTTTGGGTTTCATTTATTCTTTAATAGTAATCTATGGTCGTTTTCGTTTGAATTATTGTTTTGAATCTTAAAAAGGGAACTGGAACTTTCAATTTGCAATCAAAAAAGCCTCCTTCAAATTTTATATGACCACCCTTTCCAGAAAAACCACATATACCCTAGGGCATAACTCAAACAAATAGCCCTGAGCTCTGGGGGGGGGGTCAACCTCACAGCATTGTTATATGAACTTTCAAAACTAGAAACTTTCAATTAAAAACTTTCAATAAAAAACTTTCAATTAAAAAAAACTAGAACTTTCAATTCCAATGAAATTAGACTCCTCCAAAGTTCATACAACCACCCCTTCCATAAAAACCTTACATCTGATCTTATTTTGTTATTTTTTTTTATTTTGGACAAAATGACCATCTCAAAGTCTTGATCAGTGCATTTGGGAAAAAAAGAGGGTGTAGGGGGCTAGTTATCCTATCATCCCTTTTGACCCTTAGAAAGGGCACTAGAATCAAGTTAGCCCCCTCCAAAGTTTATAAGACAAGCCCTTCCATGTCAGGGAAAAAAAATAAAACATTGAAGTCTGATTTATACAAAATTATCAGAACTTTTAGTTTATAAGTAACTTTAATTAGATCCAAGTTTTATGGTTTCAAACAGTTCGTGGTAACAAACTGTAGTAACAAGCAACCCGGCTCAATAGTAACCAAAACTCTAAAAAACGAAATTTTGATGCCAATAGTTACATCAAAAGAATCGCTTTTTGATGCCGATTTTTAAATTTATAAGTTTCATTAAGTTTAGTCATACCCATCAAAAGTTACAAGCCTGAAAAAATATACCTAATTTTAGAAAATAGGGGGAAAACACCCCTAAAAGTCATGGAATCTTAACAAAAATCACACCGTCAGATTCAGCATATCAAAGAACCCTACTGTAGATGTTTCAAGCTCCTATCTACAAGAATGTGGAATTTCATTTATTTTTTTTTTGCCAGAAGACAGTTCATAGATGCGTGTATATTTGTTTGTTTTTTTTCCCCAGGGGTGATTGTATCAACCCAGCGGTCCTAGAATGTCGCGAGAGGGCTCATTCTAACGGAAATAAAAAGTTATGTGTCCTGTTTAAGGATCCGAAAAAATTGGAGGGCACCTAGGCCCCTTCACATGCTTATTTTTTCCCAAAGTCACTGGATCAAAATTCTGAGATAGCCATTTTATTCAGCATAGTAGAAAAACCTAATAACTATGTCTTTGGGACGACTTATTCCTCCACAGTCCCTGCGGGAGGGGCTGAAAGTTACACACTTTGACCAGTGTTTACATATAATAATGGTTATTGGGCAGCGTACAGACATTTTCAGGGGATTTTTTTGGTTGGGGGAGGAGGGGTTGAGGGGAGGGGGTTACGTGGGGAGATCTTTCCATTGAGGAATTTTCATGGGGGAAGATAATTTCCATGAAGGGGGTGCAGGATTTTCTAGCATTATTTAAAAAACAATGAAAAAATAAATATAAAAAAGTTTTTACAACTGAAAGTAGGGAGCAGCACTAAACCTTAAAACAAACAGAAATTATTACGCATATAGGGTTCATCTCAAAATACCTTGCTCTTTATTCTAAAGTATTGTTAGTAATTTCAACTATTTGTTCTATGACCTTTGTGATTCAGGGGTTATTCTTAAGGAATTGGGACAAAATTTAAGCATTAGTGTAAAGAGCGAGGTATTGACAAGGGGGGCGAACCCCTTCATATACGTATTAAAAACATAAGAATTTAGAAGTTTGTTATGTAAGTTTATTTGTAAGTTATGTATATTTTTTACTAATAAAAACATTTGTAAAAAATTAAAAGTTCTAGTTGCCTTTTTAAGAAAGCAAAAAAATTGGATGGCAACTAAGCCTCCTCCCTCTCCTTTTTCTCAAAATTATTCAATCAAAACTATGAGAAAGCCATCTAGCAAAAAAAAATCAAGTTTTTTTTTAACTGAAAGCAAGGATTAACATTAAAACTTAAAAAAAAAACAGAAATAGTCAGTATATGAAAGGGGCTGTTCCCACCTCAATGCCCCACTCCTTATGCTAAAGTTTTTTACTGTTTTAAAAAGTAGAGCTGAGAGAAAGAGTCAAACTTTAGCATCAATAGTGGGGTCTTGGGGAGGGAACAGCCCCTTTCATATACAAAG
This sequence comes from Artemia franciscana, assembly GCF_032884065.1. Lineage (NCBI taxonomy): Eukaryota > Metazoa > Arthropoda > Branchiopoda > Anostraca > Artemiidae > Artemia > Artemia franciscana. The sequence continues at coordinate 4,437,398 of NC_088867.1, read as the reverse complement.
TAATTTCTGTTCATTTTAAGTTTTAATGTTGCTCCTTACTTTCAGTTAAAAAACTTGTTTTTTTATTTAGAATAATTAAAGAGCAAAAGCTCTTCTGATGGAAGCAAAGTGCAAAGATGAAACTTACAACAAACAAAAATTATTGCTTTGCAGTTTGTGGAAACTATTTTTGAAAAATTGTTACAAATAAACTGGCCTATAGTGTTTCCTTAAATCTGTAGAAGTCTGAAAAACTAGAAATATACTGAGAACTAATCTTACTTGTAGTTTTGAGAGAAATAAAATTGTAAACTAAAAGTTACAGATTTTGTGGCCCATGAAACTCTATGAAAAACCTTATAAATTAGTCTTTTATTATAAAGCTTAAAGGAATTAGATTAGACAACTACATGCCACCCTTGTGTCAACAACTTGAATAGGAGTCAAAAGAAAATCTTCATCAACTACATGCAATCTTAAAAAAAAAAAAAGATAAAGAAATCATTGACTGCTTTGTTTTGCCATTATGATAGCTTTCAATATATTTTCTTTTTTAAATATTAATGAATCACTTTCTTTCTTTCACTTTTGTTTTGAATCTGAGTCATGCTGATTCAAAATACTAATAAAGCTTGTATAGTTTTCAACCTGATCAAATGTAATGAGAATCAGTATGAAATAAGAGTTTCCCGAGACTTGAGCAGAAGGATGTAATGAACTGACAGCTCTCAGCTAAGGATGTAAGAAAGATCTTAAGAATCTAGGATCCAGACAGATATACAAAGGCAAAAAGATTTGTAAAAGGGAAAAATGTTATTGCTGTGCAAGACTTTCAATATATTATCAATATATATATATATATATATATATATATATATATATATATATATATATATATATATATATATATATATATATATATATATATATATATATATATATTATGACAAAGAAGGGGGCTGCAAGGGGCTCTCTGCAAGGGGACTGCAGAGAGCAAGAAATCAAACTAAAAAAAATATCATTGGGAATTTGGGAGGGGGTTTGGGCCCCTTCCCCTAAATATGCCAGTTGTGAAAGGAGGTGGTAAGGAAAGATTTAAAAGGAATTAGAACTGTTCAAGGAGAAGGGGGGTTATGGACAGAGGCTTTGAATAAATTGGGTTGTATGAGGAGTATGCACAGCTCTGTTGACCTCAGGTGGCTTGGTGCTGTGGTAAGTTGCTAGTAGCAGTATATATATAATCATATGGTACTATTTTTAAGAACAGCAAGACTCCTCTATTGGTGCTACTCTGTAAGCATTTGCTGTAAAATGTCAAACAAGAAAACAGTTGTGGTAATGTGGAATTTTTTTTGGGCTATAGTGGGCTGTCTATTTTAAATCAATTAAAAATGTGAATGATAATAGAAGGAAACAAGATAATCTGAAAACATAGTCATCCAATTATTATAAAGAAACAATTTCATTGTTTTATTTTTAAGCTTGATTGCTTAAATATATAAGACCATCAGGGGGGGGGGAAGTAAGGGAGAACCATCCCAAATGTAACTTTGACCATAAGAAAGAGCATAAAATTAGCAATTTAAAAAAAAAACTCTCTTTTTGTTGCAGCATGTCTCCTTCTAGAGAACTGCTACACTAAAGCTTTACCTGTAGTTTTTTTCTTCTAATTTTTATATATTCCTTAGGCTTTATATGGGGCCATCAAGGAGAGGATACATTTGCAAGTGAACTGATTACTAAAATTGGAAAAGAAATAAAAAAAGGGGTAAATTTATAGCAAACAGTATTACTGGCTTTTGTATAAAGTGAATATACCACTTGATGTTTTTTTTTGTGCTCTTTACAAATATAATAATTGCTTCTACTGGAAATTCAGATTTAAGCACTTTTTCACCTCTTAAAAATGACCTAATTACAGGGTATAAAAACAGGGTATACTTTTATCACTTGATTATAAAAGTTAACTTCAAAAGAAATTTTAACCAACTAAACAAAGTTAAATTTTGGAGACATCTTTGCAGCATTATCAAAAGAAGGGTAAAAGTTACAGTTAGGTCTACTTAGAAGGAAACACTATGGAAATCTGAAAAAAAAAAAAAACCTTAAAGAATCCTAAAATACTTACCCCATTATAAACATATAGCCTAAATTGTATAATATTGCTTCTTAACTGTTGAATTTGCTTGAATAAAATAGTGATCATGGCAAAATACATGTAAATTATATAATTTGCACATAAATTTGACATTAGGGGAATGGGGTGACAGAAGTAGAGAAAAGAAAAGTGGTTCTAAGACTGATATGAGTAGTTTAACTATGTTTGAAAATGTTTCCATAATTATATTGTTTCCTTCTGAGTAAGCAAGCCTAACTGTAAGATTTCTTATTATAGGCACAATATGACTAGCCTTCCTAGGCTAGTCTGATAGGAGAATGTTCCAACATAATGACCTCTAGAATGGTTAAAAAGATTGTCTGAGGATACAAGGGTAGTGATAAAACATAAAGATATATAAATTTTGCACAGAAACCTTCATTTTTTATGTGAGAAACCTAGGATAGGCTACTGACAGAGTAAAAACAATATTCTGGTAATGAAGTATTGCTTTGAGGATTGATGGAGGAAGAAAACTTAATGAATACCTTAATTAAAGTGGCAAATGGCACCTCAGAAAACTGAGAAGTTAGACAACTTCTCAAGAGCCTTCTAACAATCATTTTAAGGCCTATTTAATTTTACTATTTAAAAATTTTCGCTATTAACGTTTTATTACAGTCATCTAGTTTTATATATTTAAGATTGTGTAGATGGTGATATTTGTATGCGTTTTAATATAAGCGTATTAAATAAACCTCAACATAGAACATTAAATTCCGGTTTTCATGAATATCCTAAGTTTAGCCTGCTAATTGGGACTAAAGTAATTTAAAATCGGCTCAAATCTGACAGATTATACTTCATTAGAAAAAACTTGTTTTCCTTCTCCAAGATTTGACATGGCATATCAACCTTAGCTGCTATTTGGGAAGTAACCTTCAAAAATCCAAAAATGAAGAGTCCAAAAATCCAAGTGATAAAATAAATTCTATTTTTTTATCATTTGAACCCTCTCAAAAAATGGTGTCATAGAAACAACGAATATTTAAAAACTACTTTATTAGCGTATTCAAGCATTGGTGCATCAAAAAAGGAGTTTATACAACTGTCTAATTCTTGCTTCCTTTTGTGGTAGTACTGTGGTAAATGTGGTAGTACTATTTTATTTTAAAAAAAACTTCTGTTTTCTTTTGGAAAATCTAATATGGTAAAGCACTTTAAAGCTCTTTTCAAAATTATTGTTTTGAATTCACATGCACTATATATATGTACTAGCTGTTGGTGTGGCGCTTCACGCCACACCAACACCTAGTTGGTGGGGGCGCTTCGCACCCAAAAAAGCCCCCCCGCGCGTGTAAGTTGTTACGCGCCATATTAGTTACGTGCCATTGTAATTGTGTCCCTCTGTCCCACCTGTGAAAATAGATATATGTTTTTTAACTACGTAAAACTCTCGAATATACAACATTCTTCGATGTCCCATTGTCTGTGCATATAAATAGATTGTCAGGCTTACCGACTCTTGAACATGCAACATATAACTGTCCATGGGAAATACAATCTGTATTCAGATCTATACCGTATTTTTCTAATGATTGCCCTTGAGCTGTGTTGATGGTGATTGCTAATCGAATATCCCCTGTGTCCCCGTCGTCATTTTCGTCATTTATATATCCCCCTGTGCCCCTTCCGGCTCCCCGTTGTAGTTCTGTCCCTGTGTACCGATCATCATTTATATTCCATGTGTCCCGGTGTCCCGGTCTGCAATCATTTATGCTCCCTATGCCCCAGTGTCCCGGTCGTCATTTGTGTCTCGGTCTGTAATTTCTCTTTGAGCATCCCGGTCGTCATTTATATTCCCTGTGTCCCGGTGTCCCGGTCATCATTTGTGTCCCGGTGTCCCGGTCTGTAACGTCATAAAGTCTTCAACGGCTCTGGTGGTGCAGCCAGTCTAGGAAGTTTAACTTTTCCTGAGGCGCAACACATTCCCATTGTTTCACCATTAAATTTCAAGGCCTTGCAATAGGGAAAAATTTTAGACATAGCCTAGTCCCGATTTGAACACATCTACTCGAGCTATAATCATCGACTGATATATCGTAGCCCATCTCTGTTCAAAGTCCTCTGCCAAATCATAAATATACAAAGTGAAGAGCTTCAGCGACAGCGTGCTTCAATCCACTGAAAGTTTTGTATAGCCTAGATACATTTTGTTTGGCAAGGGTAATTACAAATAATTAGTCTCATATAAACTGATTAATAATCGAATATGACGCCTAAGTAGCTCAATCTTAACAATGTTACGAAATGAAACAGGCCTATATGTACCACCAAATGACCTTTTTTTTCAACCCATCTGATCTGATTTAAAAGTAGTAACAGCAGTAGTCATAGTAACAGCCCTGAAAGTTTCCATTTAATCGCCTCAGCCACACGTGAGGTATTGCTGATACACCTTTCTGAAAACCAGCTTGCACATGGTGCCCGTTGATTTAGTTTTATTACCAACATAAACTCTCCCTGAAAGTTTCTACTTTGTACCCTATTCCAGTCCTAGGATAAGCCAGTTATGCCATTTTGACAGCCTGTATCCACTTAAACCGTTTTGATTTAGTTCAATAGTAGCATTGGAAGTAGCAGCAGTTGTAGCAAAAATATTAAGAAACGTGGTAGTAATTTGAGTAATCTTAAAAGTCTTAATTTAATACCCTAAGGCCTCACTGAGATGGCGCTGATATAAAAAAGGGTAAAGGATACGGCATTAGACTTTACAGTCCGTACCGGCGGTACTGATCTCCGTTTCTTGGCCCTTCAGCCAGAAAGTGCAATGAGGAGCTGGGGGCCAGCCATCCTGTGCTTTCGCATACCCTTCCTGTTTACCTTCCCCAGATTTCTCCAGGTATCCATTTAGAGCTGGATCGACTCTGGCTGGGTCGCTGATATACTTTTTTGTTAACCCATATGTACATAGTGCATTTTGACTTAGTTCAATATACCCCTCAATATTCCCTGAAAGTTTCACCTTAATACTCAAAGCATATGCATAGATATTGCTGATGCTTCCTTCTGACAACCTACATGTACATAGTCTGTTTCAAATTAGTTCAAAATCCTATGAAAGATTCCCTTTAATACCTTTAGCTTCAGCAGTAGTAGGATTATTCGTAGTAGTTGTTGCAATAACAGCTATAGTAGTAGTACTAGTGCCAGTTGTAGCAGTAGCAATATGTATATAGTCCCTTTGGCTTAAATCAGTGTCCCCCTCAACGTGCAGTGAAAGTTTCAGCTTATTATTCTAAGCCATTCCTGCGATACTGCTAATTGGATCAGCCTCAGTAGTTATGGTAGTCGTAGCAGTACTAATAGCAGAAGTAGCAGCTGTGGTAGTAGTTGCACATGCACATAATGCCTTTTGGCTAGTTTAATTTCCCCCTCAACCTGCCCTGAAACTTTCAACTTAATATTCGTAGCCGTTCCAGTGAAATTGTACGTACATTCTTTTGGCTACCGGGTTGCACATAGTGTTTTTTAGTTGTGTTTTTAGAAACTATGATATTGTGGGAGGAACGCTTTTCCATAAACTTATTCAAGGTCTGCAATAAAATAAGTTGATACGTCGTGCAATGTGATCTTGATATGACATCTATCAAACTCGAAGGAGAACCTTACTCAGCTGCGACGACTAAATTATCAGCAGACTACAATTACTAAATAGCTATAAAACTCATTATTCAGCTACGACTCCCATTCGCCATAATTCGAAAGATAGTCCAGTAAGTCACCGTTAGGTTGGGCTCTGTAACATCTACTAAATAATGAAATCAGTGGAAAGTGCATAGCGATATTAAATTAAAAAAAAACAAACAAACAGAAACAACCCCGTAAATGAATGGGACTACCCTCTTCTTATCCCTTTAATCTTCGCGCAAAATTTGAAAGTTTTATGCTGAAAGTATTTATGTGCGCATTAAATACGCATCCAATTGTGTTTCCAAACTTTGCACCTGATAACCGTATTGTTCAAGGCAGATGTACATATATATATATATATATATATATATATATATATATATATATATATATATATATATATATATATATATATATATATATATATATATATATATATATATATATATATATATATATATATACATATATATATATATATATATATATATATATATATATATATATATATATATATATATATATATATATATATATATATATATATATATATATTTATATATATATATATATATATATATATATATATATATATATATATATATATATACATGTATATATGTACATATACATATATATGTATACATGCATATGTAGTATGTAGGTCCTATAAGTAATAAGTAGGTCCCATATCTAGGACCTACTTATTACGGCTTTGGCTTAGGAAGAAGATTAAATTTTTAAAAAAGTTTCTTTTTCAACTGAAAGTAAGGAGCAATAATGAGCGAAACCACCATAAGTTATTTCGTCTATACAGGGGCTGCCCCCTCCTCAAATCCATGCTTGTTACACAACATTTATTTCCAGATAACTTTAACTAAATTAATTCCTCTGAAACTTGATAAAGCTATATACGGTTTTGTACAATTGCGTATCAGTTATCATGGGTGTATATATGAAGTAAAAAAGTATATTTTTATGCCCGAATTTTTGAAATTTAGAAGAGGTTCGTTGAGGGGCAAATGGTGTAAAAAGTAATGTATAATCTCCTTTCATTCTTGGGAACATTAGCAACTTTGCATTAACAACGTACAACGTAGACTCCAGGATGAGAATTAGAGAGAAACTTTCCAGGAACAGTTAAATACTAAACTTGGGAGTTTAAAATTTGACAATGTGGAAGAAGGTTGGAATAATTTTAGAAAGCCAATTTGTGAAGCTGCTAATGGTGTTTTAGGGAAGAAAATAATAACAGCAGCTATAAATATTGGTGAAAAAGCTTTATGTTTAATAGAAAGGAGGACGGGCTTGTACAAGAATTATCCGAGTGATAGATCATTGGAAAACAAAGGAATATAAAGAAAGTGGAAAAAGTGTTAAAATATAAAACAAAGAGGAGTGAATTGGAGGCCATGGATAAAATTGCCGAGAATCTGGAGGATGCAGCTAGACGGTACTATAGTAAAATATTGGCCTGACATGTTAATAAATTGAGAGGGAGTAGTCAATCCGGAACTGTCCCAGTTAAAGAAAGGAGCGGGGCTACTATTAGTGATATGAAAAGAGTTAGAGAGAGATGTTAGAATATTTTGAGAATGCACTAAATCGAGCGGCAAAGATATAGAGGAAAACGAAAAAGTTTGTGATACCTTGGATGGGAAGGAAGATTTGCTTTCTGAGGAAGAATTAGCAACAGTACTGAAAGAATCAAAAAATAGTAAGGCTTCAGCTGCTGATAGTGTGGTAAATGAGTTTCTTAAATGCGTTGGCTCCGACATTGGAAATAAGCTACTGAAGATTATGAATATGATTTTTGAAAAAGGGAAGTACCTAACAATTTGAGGAAAACCTTTACTAAACCACTGTATAAGAAAAGTGATAACAGAGAGTGTGGTAGTTATCGAGGCATTACTCTAGTGTCGGTAGGTATGGATTGTTATGGATACCCGTCAGACTGACCCTATTTCAACCAATAAACTGTACAAAAGATATGGTTCTATCCCACTTTCTAAGGACAAGTTCTGTGGATGAAGATTGACGGACTGTCAAAAATCAGCCAAATAAAAAGCAGTTTTTCTCCAAATTGGGTAGAAGGAGGTCGTAAGGAAGAATTTACAGGAAATTCGAGCTTCTTGGGAGGGTGAAAGGCTGGAGGTTTCAAACATATTGGGATGGAGGAGGAGCGTACGTATCTGTGTTGGCCTCGGGTGGATTTTGGCTGCATTTTGTCGTTAGTGGTAGGAGTAGTAGTAGTATGTATTCTTAGCTTATTTTTCAAATAATTCTTCCACCACAGTTTGGTCATTTTATGATTATATATCTACAAATTTCTATTTCTTGAGGGTTGAATATATTCTTACAATTTATCCTTTCTTCTAACTTAAAAAAATTTTCTAACAGTTTTTCTTAACAGGATTTATATGTCAGCAAAATTGACGTTCCAAAGATTGGCCAACTCCTAAAGGACTTCTCGTCAAAAAGAAACGAGCCTTATTTTAGACTCCGTCAATTCGTTTCACATCAAATGTCATTTTGCGAGAGTATTCACCTGAGATATGAATCAAATCAAGAAAATGGAAGTTACTGGACGACCACAGGATGAAGCGATAAAAACAGGACTAATGTGATGGCTGATACCATCCTATTAGTTTCAGTAAAATAGCTGAGTAGTGAAGAAATAATATGGCAGAAAATACATGCCAACCATGCTCGAAATTTTAGTTTTATCCCGAGATAAGGAATCGAAACGAAGGAAATAAAATATTCTCAAGTGCTACAATAAAGGACTTGAAGCTACAAACTGTTAATAATTGAGTCCATCTTGAATTGAATCAATAAAAACTCATAATAGATGAATTAGTGATTGAATATGCTAATCTTTAATCTGGTTGAAATCGGAAAAGTTACTCGGTATGTAAAAGAAAAGTAAATTTAGGGGTCACAGTATCCGAGTGAGTCAAAACGTCATGGTTCTTCAACCAAACTAAACCATGATATAATATTTCAGCTTATTGGTAGAGTAACACAGTGCGGTAAGAGTATGCTGTCGGAAAAAATGTCTGTCCCACTCGTATAAACGCATCAAAAAGAAACAAACAAATTTTGATGCGCTTTTTAAACTTTTTGTTCCCCCCCTGAAAAAAACAATCCTGGATACATTCTTGACTAAGGATAACGGTCTGAGCACCTTACCACCTTATTTAATTTGAAACTGTTTGTCAAAAATTAAAAATTAATAGAGATAATAATTAAAATGGTAGTTCTATGATATAGCCCCTACCGCTCAAGTTATTCATTCATTGACGCATTATAGAACCGTTTTTACCGTCAGCTTATTTTAGCTTAACGTGAGACAAGATCAACAGAAGAGACAGAAAAGATGAAACTTATATAATTCGAGATATATATGTGTACATTAGGGGGTGGGGGTGGGAGTGGGGGTAAAGTGTTTGGACAGTATGAAGTTAGAAATCAATTCTTACTTCATAATTTCAAGAATAATTGTACCTAACATATTAGGCATTCAGATCTGCTATGCTTCCCCCCCCCCTAATGTGCAAATATATAGCCCAAATTTGTTTGTAAATTCTTATGTTTTTATCATACTTAATTATATTTCATTAGGAGTGAGCGTCAGAAAAATATTTTTGAAGAATATGAGGGAGCATAAATGAGAGACAGTAACAACGGCCATCAAAGGGGTAAAATTAACCTTGACTGGGCTGCCCACTTAATTGGACAATCTGTCTTGGCTTTTTTCTACAATTGGCCATGACTTTGACTTTTCCCACAACTATTCCCTTTTTTTAAATTCAAATTTTTAAATCCATTTATATTCATTTCTTTGGCGGTAATCAGTTGTAAATAGATTGCCAATTTTGTCACTATATCTGCTTCCTCCTTCCCCACCGTGAATGAACCTGTTAGAACCTCCAACAGGTTGAACCCAACCCACCGTGCATTAGCATGAGAGGGTGGACTCTAGTTCAGCATTGTGGAGTGATATGCATGAGAGGAAAATTTTCATGTAAGTCAACCCGTAGTCAACCTGCGTGTGTTCCCCAGCGAGAACCTCCAACAGGTACGACTCTAGTTCGGTATTGTGAAGGGACACGTTTGCACGGAGCATAAATGGGAGACAGTAACAACGGCCAAAAAGGGGTAAAATTAACCTTGACTGGGCTGCCCACTTCATTGGACAATCTGTCTTGGCTTTTTTCTACAATTGGCCATGACTTTGACTTTTCCCACAACTATTCCCTTTTTTTTTAAATTCAATTTTTTTTTTGAATTTAAAAAAAGGGAATAGTTGTGGAAAAAGTCAAAGTCATGGCCAATTGCAGAAAAAAGCCAAGACAGATTGTCCAATTAAGTGGGCAGCCCAGTCAAGGTTAATTTTACCCCTTTGATGGCCGGCTATATCATACAAGTACCATTAAAATAACTGGAAAAAGCCAATGAAAATAAACTAAATGTTCAATGTGTAGTGACTTAAACTCCTGGAAATTCCAATGATTCAAATTTTTATCGATTTTTTTTTTAATTTTTGATTGTCATTATTACGAAATGATTAGTTTTTGAGATGTATTTCATCTACAGTGAAGAGCAAATGATACAACGGCCTTTAAAAGGCTTAGGGACAAGAGCGAGGGCAGTTAACTTACTCTTGTTATCAGTAATTTGTGATTTAGCATTTTAAGATTGACTTTATGAATTCCTTTTCAGTTTCTACTCATTTTAGAATTTGTATCTGAGTCTGATAGTAATTGTGTCTTACTCTGTATTTTTGTTTGTCTTTTTTTCTCAAACCCTCTTTGTGCCTGTGTCTCTGACCATTTTTTGCCTGTCTCTATGTCTGCCTTTTTGTGTTTGTGTGTCTGATTCTGTATGTTTATAAGTGTTTTTGTCTATCGCTCTCTGTGCCTGTGTTCCTGACCGTCTATTTGCCTATCTCTGTGTTTTTCTCTCTCTGTTGATGTGTCTGACACTGAGTATTTGCTTAAGTTTTTGTCTCTTTCTCTTTGTGCCTTTGTGTCTGATCGTCTTTTTGCCTGTGTCTGTTTCTGTGTTTGAGTGTCCTACTTTTTATGTTTATATGTGTTTTTGTCTCTCTCTCTCTCTCTCTCTCTGTGCCTCTGTGTCTGACCTTCTGTTCACCTGTCTCTGCGTCTGTATTTGTGTGTCTAACTCTTTGTGTTTATGTGTTTTTGTCTTTTTCTCTCTGTGCCTGTGTGTCTGACCATCTGTTTCCCAGTCTCTGTATCTGTGTTTGTATGTTTGTATGTGTGTCTGACTCGGTGTTCGTCCCTCTCTCTCTCTCTCTCTCTCTGTTCCTCTTTTTGTGCTTGTTTGTCTGACCGTCTGTTTGCCTGTCTTTGTTTTGTTTTTGTGCGTTTGTGTTTGTTTTTGTCTCTCTCTCTCTCTCTCTCTCTCTCTCTCTCTCTCTCTCTATCTCTGTGCCAGTTGTTGTTATCCTATACTCTATTAATATGTTCCTGTGTCTGTGTTTTTGTGTTTGTGTTTCTAAATCTGTATGATTGTGTGTGTTTTTGTCTCGCTCTATGTGCCTGTTTGTCTAACCGTCTGTTCGCCTCTCTTTGTGTCTGCCTTCGTGTGTTTGTGCGAGTGTGTGTTTTTGGGTGTTCTTGTCTATCTATCTCTCTGTGCATATGTCTATGACCGTCTGTTTGCCTGTCTTTGTGTCTGTCTTTGTTTGTTTGTGTGACTGTCTTTTTGCGAGTGATTTTCTCTCTCTCTCTCTGTCTTTCTTTGCCACTGTGTCTAACTGTATGTGTGCCTGCCTTTGTGTTTTTGTGTGTCGGACTCTCTCTCTCTCTCTTTGCCAGTGTATCTAACAGTTTGTTTGTCTGTATTTGTGTTTCTGTTTGTGTTTTATGTATTGGACTCTCTGCGTATTTTTTGTCCCTATTTCTGTGCCTTTGTGTCTGACCGTGTGTTTGCCTGTCTCTGTGTCTGTTTTGTGTGTTGGTATGTCTGACTCTGTGTTTTTGTGCGTGTTTTTGTCTCTCTCTCTGTGTCTTTGTGTCTGACCCTTTGTTTGCCTGTCTTTGTGTCTGTCTTTATTTTTTTGTATGTTTGAATCTGTGTTTTTGTGTTTCTTTTTGTCCTGTTAGTGTGACCGTTTTCCGCCTGTCTCTGTGTCTGCCTTTATTTGTTTTTGGGTCTCACTCTGTATGTTTATGAGTGTTTTTTGTGGCTCTCTCTATCTCTCTCTCTCTCTCTCTCTCTCTTTCTCTGTGCCTCTTTGTCTTACCGTCTATTTTTCTATTTCTGTGTTTGTCATTGTGTGGTTGTGTGTCTGACTCTGTGTGTTTGCTTGAGTTTTTGTCTATTTCTTGTTGTGTTTTTGTGTTTGATCATCTTTTTGCCCGTGTCTGTGTGCGTCTATGTATGTCTAATTCTGTATGTTTGTGTGTGTTTCTCTCTCTCTCTCTTTCTTTCTCTCTCTCTCTGTGCCTATGTGTCTGACCTTCTGTTTGCCTGTCTCTGTGTCTGTCTTTGTATGTTTGTGTATCTGACTCTGTGTGTTTGTGTGTTTTTGTCTCTCTTTCTCTTCCCCTCATGTCCTCTCTCTCTGTGCCTGTCTATCTGACCCTCTGTTCGTCTGTCTCTGTGTCAGTCTTTGAGTGTTTTTGTGTCTGACTCTATGTGTTTGTGTGTTTTTTGTCTTTCTCTCTGTGGGCCTGTTTTCTGACCATCTGTTTCCCTGTCTCTGTATCTGTCTTTGTATGCGTGTGTGACTCTGTATGTTTGTATTTGTATCTCTCTCTCCCTCTTTCTCTGTGGCTGTCTTTCTGAACGTCTGTTCACCTGTCTCTATGTGTAAGTCTTTGTTTGTTTGTATGTCTGACTCTGTGTGATTGTGTATTTTTTGCCTTTCTCTATCTATGCCTGTTTGTTTGACCATCTGTTTCCCTCTCTCTGTATTTGTATTTGTTTGTCTGTATGTTTGTGTGACTCTGTATGTCTGTGTGAGTCTTTTTCTCTCTCTCTCTCTGTGCCTGTTTGTCTTACTGTCTGTTTGCCTGTCTCTGTTCTGTATTTGTGTGTTTGTATGTCTGACTCTGTGTGTTTGTGTGTATGTCTCTCTCTCTCTCTCTATGATAGTTTGACTGACCCTCTGTTACCTGTCCCTGTTTCTGTGTTTGTATGTCTGTCTCTGTATATTAGTGTTTGTTTTTGTTACTCGCCCTTTATGTGCCTATTTGTCTGAGCGTTTATTTGTAGGACTCTTTGTCTGTCTTCGTGTGTTTTTGAGTCTGACTCTGTGTGTTTGCCTGTGATTTTCTCTCTCTCTCTGTCTCTTTCTGTTTGTCTGACCGTCTGTTTGCCTGTCTCTGTTTCTGTCTTTGTCTGTCTGATTCTCTGGGTTTGTGCGTATTTTTGTCTTTCTCTCTTTGTGCCCGTGTGTCTGATTGTCTGTTTGCCTGTCTCTGTGTCTGTCTTTGTGTGTTTGTGTGTCTGACGCTGTTCATGTTTGCTTTTGTCTCTCTCTCTCATTGCCTGTGTGTGTGACCCTCTTTTGCCTGTCTTTGTGTCTGTATTTGTGTGTTTGTGTGTCTGACCCGGTGGGTTTGGGTGTGTTTTTGTCTCTCTTTCTCCCTTTGCCTCTGGGTATGACAGGTTGTTTGTCTGTCACTGTGTGCATATGACTGTACGTCTCTCTCCTTCTCTCTTTTTCTCTTTCTTTCTCTGTCTCTGTCTCTCTCTCTCTCCTTCTTTCTCTTATTATTTTTCTCTCTCTGTGCCTGTATGTGTTTTTAGAGACTTCATTTTTTTATGGAAAGAAATTTAAAATTTTCAAGTTAAAAATTTCTAAGTTAAAAAATGGGAGAGGGCCCTTGTGGTTGTCATGGGGCCCTAGGGGGTAACTTGAGGGTACAAACTCATGCGGAAACCTGTTAATGGAAAACCAGTATGTTTGGGACCATTACATTACAGAAAGGATACCTGGCCGGCTGTAGTCATTACAATTTTTGGTACTGTTACAATTGGGGCATCGAAACAAGTTTTATTAACCATCAAAAGAACCAATGTGCTTAATACCATTAGAGTACAAAAATAATCTTTTACAAATTTATATTAGCGGTTAAGGTAGGTGGTCATCCGATTAGCAGTTAAGGTAGAAAATGAGTTTAGTAGGTTGTTTCGTATTAAATCAGGAGTTAAGTATATTTTTGTTCTATCCCCTTTATTTATATCATTTTGATGGATTTTGTCTTAAGAAGCACAGGAAAGGCAGTGGGAGACCACGGAATAAAGTGAGGAGGAAAAACTCTCCTGGACTTTGATTATACTGATTATTTAAGCATTCTAGTTGAAAGTGTGAGCAAAATGAATGAACTTTTAAAGGTTTTGCAAGTTCAGGGTGCTAAATAGGTTTGAAAATGAACATTAAGAAGACTAAGTCACTAAGGCGAGGAATAAGTGAAGATGAAAAGAAGACGTTGGGTAACGAACAGATTGATCAGGGGGAAGCTTCACTTACCTTGGTAGTATTATTAGTAAAGATGGTGGGAGCAGTGAAGATGTTAAATGTGAAGCTTGGGCTCCCCAAAAAGAGTATGAAGATTTGCTAGATGTTTTCCAAAGCAATTGCCTACGGACTGTTCTGGATACCCAGATGACTGACCGTATTTCAAAGAGTAGGCTGTACGAAAAGCTTGGTTCAGTCCTGCTTTTTAGTGCTATAATAAGAGATAGGTTGAGATGGCTAGGGCACGTTCTGCGCATGAAGGACGACAGATCGCCAAAGATTGTTCTTTTCGGGCAGCCATCTAGGGTTAAACGGAAAGCAGGTCGTCCACGGATGGGGTGGGAGGATGCCATGCAGAAAGATTTAAATGAAATGAGAACTTTCTGGGAGGATTTAAACAACTTTGAATAGGGAGTAGGTTTTGAATAGGGAAGAAAGGAGTGCGTAGCTGTGTTTGCCTCAGGTGGCTTGGTGCTGCGGTTAGTTGTTAGCAGTAGTAGTGGGAATTGTATATTAGAATCCATATCAGAACTTCGTTTAATAGACATCCTGTCACTTCAGCTATCGAACAAAATACTTGTTAAACAAAACTCAGATAATAATATCCAGATATGGGATTTACAACATGGGACTCTCATGATACAGTGACAATATTCTTTGGCTTGTGTCCAAGAATGTTCTATAAACTTGGCAAGCAATGTTTCCAGGAAACATACTTATCACGAAGGCGAAGTAACAGGAGTATAGGTGGATACAAGGGGCTAGCACCTCCAATAGTAAACTGAGATAGGGCTGTATTGGTAGTACTTCCCCCCCCCCCATACTAAAAATGTGAAACCAGCTACTAACATCATTTTCTATTTTAACTACAGCAGTTTTATTCTCGTATTATAGCAATTATCACTTTTGTATATTGTCAGGTATACCCTATTAGGACAAGACCTTCAGTAAAGCTGTTCTATCAGCTGAATCAAATGCTTGCTCCTAATTTATAAAAAATAGGACTAAAGGTGTGTGATGACTCAGCCTCTTCTCAATAACTGACCCAAGAGTGAAAATTTAGTCAACACATGCTCGCTTCCTAAAACTATTTGGCATCCTTCTTAATATCGTACTAAAATGGCACCCTTGTTTCTCTAAGGCCAAAAAATTTCCTCAAACTAAATAATTTAGTACCTACAGAAATTGGGATTATGCATCTTTAATTACCAAACTCACTCTTATCACTTTTTCTATCCAGTGCTTCCTTTTTTTTCAAAAATCATATTCATACTATTTAGTAGTTTATTTCAAGCCTAATTACCATCCTGTTTGAGAAACTCATTTACCACATTATTAGGACCTGGGGCCCTATTATTTTCTAATCTTTGCAGTACTGTCACTTATACTTTCTCATAAAATAAATCTTCTTTCCCATCCAAGGTGTCATAAACTTAAAAATTTCCTTAATATCTTTTCCTATAACTCTATGCTGATTTAACATATTCTCAAAATGTTATTCAATTCTTTCCTTATCTCTAAAGGTGAACGCGTTCCTATTTTTAACATATTAACTGGGCAACTCTTGCTTGACTACTCCCTCCCTAGTAATTAACATACCAATACAGTATTATACTATTATGCCGTCTAGCTAACCTAATTACCATCCTGTTTGAGAAACTCATTTACCACGTTATTAGGACCTGGGGCCCTATTATTTTCTAATCTTTGCAGTACTGTCACTTATACTTTCTCATAAAATAAATCTTCTTTCCCATCCAAGGTGTCATAAACTTAAAAATTTCCTTAATATCTTTTCCTATAACTCTATGCTGATTTAACATATTCTCAAAATGTTATTTAATTCTTTCCTTATCTCTAAAGGTGAACTCGTTCCTATTTTTAACATATTAACTGGGCAACTCTTGCTTGACTACTCTCTCCCTAGTAATTAACATACCAATACAGTATTATACTATTATGCCGTCTAGCTACGTCTTCCAAACCATTGGAAATTATATCCACTGCTTCCACTTCACACCTCCTTAATTTATATTTTTTTGTTTTCTCCACTTTCTTTACTTATTTTTATATGATCCGTCTCTAAGATAATTCTGTTACAAGCCCCTCC
The DNA here is from genome assembly GCF_032884065.1 of Artemia franciscana. NCBI lineage: Eukaryota > Metazoa > Arthropoda > Branchiopoda > Anostraca > Artemiidae > Artemia > Artemia franciscana. Next base: position 4,421,021 of record NC_088867.1, on the reverse strand, counting down.
TCCTTTCTATTAAACATAAGCATTTTCACCAATATTCTTAACTATATTTTTAACTTTCTTTTCTTTCAGCAACTTCACAAAATTATCTTCCTATAATCGTTCCATCCATCCTCAATATTGTCAAATTTTAAACTCTCCAGTTAGTATTCAAATGTTCATAAAACGTTTATCTAAAATTCTCATCCAGGAGTTTCTCGATTTCATAAGCTACGTACTCAGACTTATTCAGAGATTCAGGTGAATAAAGAATAAACGAGTCGGAGCTCGGTTTTCAAACAGTTCGTTGTAACGAACTGTAGTAAGGAGCGACCCGGCTCAATAGTAACCCAAACTCTAAAAATGGAATTTTGATACCAATAGTTACATCAAAAGAATCACATTTTAATTCTGATTTTAAATATATACATTTCATTAAGTTTAGTCGTACCCATCAAAAGTTACGAGCCTGAGAAAATTTGCCCTATTTTAGAAAATAGGGGGAAACACCCACTAAAAGTCGTAGACACTTAACGAAAATCACACCATCAGATTCAGTGTATCAGAGAACCCTACTGTAAAAGTTCCAAGCTCCTATCTACAAAAATGTGGAATTTTGTATTTTTTGCCAGAAGACAAATCACGGATGCGTGTTTATTTGTTGGTTTGTTTTTTTTTCTTTTTTCCAGGGGTGATCGTATCGACCCAGTGGTTGTAGAATTTTGCACGACGGCTCATTCGAATGAAAATGAAAAGTTCTACTGCCCTTTTTAAGGGACCAAAAAAATTGGAGGGCACCTAGGCCCCCTCCTACGGTCATTTTTCCTAAAGTCGTTGGATCAAAATTCTGAGATAGCCATTTTATTCAACTTAGTTGAAAAACCTTATAACTATGTCTTTGGGGACGACTTACTCCCCCAAAGTCCCCGTGGGAGGGGCTGCAAGTTACAAATTTTGACCAGTGTTTACATATAGTTATTTGGTTATGGGAAGTGTACATACGTTTTCAGGGGGATTTTTTGGCTGGGAGGGGGTAGAGAAGAGGGGGTTATGCGGGGGAAACTTTCCATGGAGGAAGAAGATTTCCATAAAGGGGGTGCAGCAACTTCTAGCATTATTTAAAAAAACAATGAAAAAATAAATATGAAAAAGTTTTTTCAACTGGAAGAAAGGAAAAGCATTAAAACTTAAAACGAACAGAAAATATTAAGCATATAAGGGGTTCACCTCCTCCTAATACCTCGCTCTTTACTCTAAAGTATTTTTAGTAATTTCAACTAATAAAAACGTACGAATATAGAAGTTTGTTACGTAAGCTAATTCGTAAGTTACGTATATCTTTTACTAATGAAAACTTTCGAAAAAAACTAAAAGTTCTAGTCGCCTTTTTAAGTACCCCAAAAATTGGAGGGCAACTAGGTCTCCTCCCCCTCCTTTTTTCTCAAAATCATTCGATCAAAACTATGGAAAAGCTATTTAGCCAAACAAATAAATATGCAAATTTCGCTTTAATTATTCATCTGCGGAGTCCCGAAATAAAAACATAGATTAACTAAAAAACGTTCAGAAATTAAATTAAAAAAATAAGTTTTTTTTAACTGAAAGTAAGGAGCGACATTAAAACTTAAAATGAACAGAAATTACCCCGTATATGAAAGGGGCTGTTCCCTCTTCAACGTCATGCTCTTTACGCTAAAGTTTTTACTGTTTTAAAAAGTAGAGTTGAGAGAAAGAGTCAAACTTTAGCGCAAAGAGCAGGGCTCTGATAAGGAAGCACTTACTTTCATGTCGCTCCTTACTTGAATGTTTTGATGTCGCTCCTTACTTTCAGTTAAAAAACCTGTTTTTTTTATTTAATCTCAAAAGAGAAGCCGAAACTTTAGTAATTCCTGAAATAAACGCTGAACCACTTCCTCAATCACATAATCAAATACATTATCAACTCCTTAGTTCGCAAAGAGTATCCGCAAGAAATGCAATGGTTAAAATCATAATTCAGATGACCTAGTTCTCGAATCATTCAATTGCTGCCTCGTTTGTTTGAGTGAATGAATTTGTTCTTTTATTTCTCAGTTGTTTGTTAGTATCCGTCGTTAGCAGTTCAAATTTTGTGGATTTTGTGTATATCGCGGATATTGGCGAATGACTCACTTTATTGTTTCTTAGGTATTTGATTTTAATTATTGTAATTTTTGGTCTTTACGACCAACAATTTTTTTAATTATTGTAATTTACGCTAAAGTTTTACTGTTTTAAGAAAAAGAGTTAAGAGAAAGGGTCAAACTTTAGCGTAAAGAGCGGGGCGTTGAGGAGGAAAAGCCCCTTTCAAATACGGAGTAATTTCTGTTCGTTTTAAGTTTTAATGTCGCTCCTTACTTTCATCTAAAAAACGTGTTTTTTCCTTAAAAGCTTCACCTTAATACTCTTAGCTTGCGGAGTAGCAATAGCCGTAGCAGTATGCCCATAGCACCTTTAGTTTCTTCAACATCCCCTTCTACACACGCTGAAAGTTTCAAATGCCATCAACCGTTCCTGGGGCATTCCTGAAATGTCTTCTTGACAACCTGTGTCGGCGAAGTGTGTTTCAATTTAGTTCCATACGGTTTCGATACATTCAAAATTTTTCACCTTAATACGCTTAGTTTTAATAGCAGCAGTAGTAGTAGGAGCAGTAGAAATAATATTAGTAGATTTAGCTTTAGTGGCAGAAGTAGTAGTAGTAGAAGTAGCAATAATAGTAGCGGTAGTAGAATGAATAGAAGCAGTAGCATTAGGATGCAAATATTTCCCTTAGGTTAGTTAAACACCCTTCCCCCAACAAGAGTTGTTAGTTTCAACTTCACACACCAAACTGTTCCTAAGATACTAAAGTTACGCCCTTTTGACAATTTGCATACGGATGGTGTTTTGTGATTCAGTTCACAGTAGTAGTGATCGTATTACTAGTAGTAGCATTAATAGTAATGTCATTAGTCCTAGTAGCAGCAGCAGCATTAACGCATTGTCTTTGGTCAGATGACCATCCCTATCATCAAATCCTGGAAGTTTTACCTTAATACAATTAGCCATTGGTATGGTATTGCCTATATTTTCTTTTGATAACCTGTATATTCGTATAGTTCTTGAAATTTTCATCTCGTTGCTCTTAGCCTTACAAGTAGTAGCAATAAAAGCAGTAGTTGAGGTAGTAGTAGTAGACAATGTAGTAGTGTTAGCAGTCGCGTGCACATATTGCCTTTTGGTCAGGTGATTTTCCCCTTTAAGTATTCTCTGAAAGTTTCAGCTTAACACTCAAATTAATTCTCGAGATATAATTTTTTGACACTGTACATGCACATAAAATCTTTTGAATGTAGTTCAAAGATTGGAGTGCGTACCATCCTCTTCGGCAAAAACCACTGCCACCACTCTGTAAACTGTCTACTTCTCTGTGTAAAGTGTGGCTTTCTCTGTGCTCTCTTCTTTAGAGTTTTATGGTAGCGTTGGCCATAAATATTGGATTCGACCAGTAAAGGATGTATAGCGTCTCTAACTTTCATAAAGTTTATGTGTAGAGTATAACAAGGTTTATTTTCACATACAATACAGTAAATCTACATACGACGAGGACAGAAACAAAATTAGAACTAGGACTGACTTGGTGGCTTATGTTCAGTTAAACAAAGAGATAAACATCGGAATATGTGACAGGAACTGACCTATATTAATCTGTCAACTTGGAGGAATCACTGCAAATACTCAGGATTTATTTGACAGAACTTGAGAATTCAATTATGCATCTAACACGGAAGAGCCTACTTTCACCAAAGTTTACAGGTTTTCCCCCAGGTTTTCAAAAGCATTTTTTCTTCTAAAAAAAAGATTTTCAATCCTCAAACTAAGGTACGCTTAATAAGAACATAAATAAAATACTGGTACTAAAACTGAACAACAAGACACAAGAAAATATTGTCCCAGTTGACACTTTCACTTCACTTTATATTGCCACGTTAAGTTCGCATAAAATTCGTATAACTACACCTAATAGAAAAAATTTGAAGATCGTAAGAATATATTTTAAAATGTCTTGCATTTGAACATAAGGCCCTAAATAAAAATGATAATCTTCAATTTAAAGAAAACAGCTATTTTTTCATTTAAAACGAGTGCAATTCCAACTTTAGGTCCTTCAGATCCTGAATTTGATAGAGATATTGCTTTATCCTTTCTGGACGAAATAAAAAGCAAAGGTTTAAAGGCCCCTTTAAATTTTGATTCTTCAAGTTGGGATTATAATCCCACTTCAGTCGTACAATTTTGACTACTGTGGGTAATTTAATGGCCAAAGAAAGTGCCACCATAAGAAGTAGTGTAAATATGGGAGATATTTCGGGGGATAATATAACCGATACACCTATTGAGGGTAAGAACAACAAGGATAATATGAATCAAAGATTAATTGGGTCGATAATGGCTCCCTTGGGAAATATTCCAGTTCTTGATAATGCTAAATTTATAAAACCTTTTTTTAGCCAATTGAGAAGGGTCAAAACGCTGCTTGGCTGGTCAGACTCGCAGGTAATAGATGCAGTACTGCTTAGAGTAACAGGGCCACTACTTAAATTTTTTTGAAGATAGAGAATCTCAAATATTAGAAATTTAGAGGAACTTGAAAAAGAAATGACAAAGGCATACCTACCAGGAAAGGTAGCTGGAAAGAAATTTAGAGGTTTAGCTGAATTGAGGCAATCATTCAATGAAACAGTGTGTCAGTTTTATAAGAGGGTGGAGATTGCCACAAAATCATATCGATCAGGATATGGCGGTTTAGTAGTATGTTTTTCTGATAGTATGGGCCTGGATTGTTTTATTGAAGGCTCGAGGCTAAATATTAAGAGCTATTTATTAGAACACCACGACAATTATGATTCTCTTTCTCAAGCGTATAAAGAAGTGCAGCGTTTTGAAGCTATTGAAAACGCACTTGGTGAAGAAAAGCAGGAATTTTATTTACAGCCGTAGATGCTGAATTTCGTTGGGCAGAACAGAATAAAGGACTCCGTCAAAACTGGCTAGACGTAAAACGTGCCCAGTAAAAGAGGTATACTTTTTTAGTATAGATCATAGGGGTCAGATTAGTATCTTTGGCAGACATTTAAGTGAAAAAAAAATATGATGAGAAATTGATAATTTATTATATGGTACTGAGCTAGAGAGTCGTAATGTCAGGAGAGATGAGAAATTTATTACAAGGCATCGAAATAGAGAGGTGCAGTGTTGGAAGACATGAGAAATTTACTATAAAGCAATGACATAGAGAGGTGCACTGTCGGGTGAGATGAAGCTGGGGACGGGGCAAACAACGGTTGACCGAGGGACCAGATGACTGATAATTTATTAGGCACTGACGAAGTGAGGCATTGTGTCTGAGAAATTAGGCTGGTGAAGGGGCAGACTACGGTTGATTGAGGGTCCAGATGACTGATAGTTTTTTAGGTACTTCCGGAGTGAGGCGTTGTTTCGAGAGAGATGAGGCTGGTGAAGGGGCGAACTACGGTTGACCGAGGGACCAGATGACTGATAATTTATTAGGCACTGACGTAGTGAGGCGGTCTGTCGAGAGAGATGAGGCTGGTAAAGGGTTGGACTGCGGTCAACCGAGGGACCAGGTGTATCTTCCAGATAATTCTGGAAATATCTGAAAGGTGGCTGCTGGGGGGAAAAGAGTTCCGTAGCTGGGGAATTAACATATAATAATTGTACGTCTTGGCTGTTAAATACGCTTGACGGCCTGTTTCTTAAAGAAGCTGTGTGACAACTTTTCTCAAATGGCGCATTTAATTCCTTTTGATATTTTATGAATAGTAAAAGAATGAAATAATTAAACGAAATTAATTAAATCAAAGCTGTAAAAACAAGGCAAAATCGTTACTAAACACTCCTAACAGATTTCCTACTCGCGTGCGAACTTAAAATGCATGACTTACAATCGTGAATTGTCCTTCGACGTTCTTCACTTTTTTTTAAAACTGGAATCTGGAGTGGAAACCTGGAACTGGAACCTGGAATCTTTAACGATGAAAAGAGCAAAAATTCTCAACTTCCGAAGTCAAAATTCTCAACTTCCGAAGTCAAACGATGAAGTTTTTTGGCACAAATCAATAGCCAATCGTGCACGAGCCCAAACGGCTCTCAGCGAATAGTCTCTACGCCACAATTATAGCTGACAAAGATGAATTTTACCAAATTTAGAAGGTAAAGAAACTTACGACGACGTAGATGATGGGCCAGAAAGGAAAATGTCAACTTGATATTTAACAACCGCAGATTGAAATCTAGAGGGTGGTATGGTGGCGTTGGCCTAAAATGTTGGGTTCGGCTGGTAGACAATGTCTAGCTTCTCTAGCTTTCATAAAGTTTATGTGTAGAGTATAATATGATTTGTTTACATATATAACACAGTAAATGTACATACGACGAGAACAGAAACAGAATTAAGACTAGGAATGACTCTAGTATTCTTAATTGGTGGATTATATTCAGTTAAACAAGGAGAGAAACATCGGAACATGTAACAGGAACTGACCTATTTTAATCTGTCAACTTTGATGAATTACTAATTATACTCAGAATTTATTTGACAGAACTTAAGAGTTCAATTATGCATCTAACACGGAAGAACCTACTTTTACCAAAGTTTGCATTTGCAACGTGTGTTTGGGGGGGGGAGTTACCCTATAATTACTTGACTCTTAAAAAAAGTATTAGAGCTTCTGATTTAAAATCCAATGAGCCCTTTGCGAAGTTTATACGATCACACTTTCTATGAAAACATTTTTGCGTCCCCAGGGCATAAGTTATAACCCTTGCCTTGAGAGCTCTGAGGGAGGGGGCTTTCCATCCTAAAAGACATAACTGTCGGACTTTTCAACTACGATGAACAAAATGGCTGTCTAAAAATTTTGACTGGATGTGTTTGGTAAAATGGTGGGCATGGGAAAGAGCTGGTTGTCCTCCAGTCACGTTTAACTATTAAAAAAGACACTACCCTTTTCAATTTCCAATCATTTGAGCATTTTTTGAAGTTTCTAGAATAAATCCTTCTATACGAAGGGCCCTGGTCTAAAACCAAAAAATTAATAATGCGTTGTGCCCACATTACTCTTTGCTTATGCAGTGCTATTGCTACGCAGCCTATGGTAGGAAGCCTCTTTAGTGCTAAGAGCTTTAGTGTGAAGAGCATGGCATTGAGGAGAAGGGCAATTCCTTCATAATACAGAATAATTTCCTTTCGTTTTGAGTTTTGATGCTGCTCCTTAGACGGATGGGGAAGAGGGCCTTCCCCCAAAAGTTTCTCTGGCATCCTCTTTTTCTGTTTTTCACTCTTTTTTAGAAATAAATTTGTCAATTTGGTCAATTATTGGCACCTTTGTCACATTGGCCCTCCAAGATTTTGCTCATTGGCGCCCTTGTCACATTGCTCCCTTCCCAAGATTTTGTTCTAGATCCACCACTGGCTCCTTACTTTCATTTAAAAACTAATTTTATTTTTATTTTTTATTTGATACAAAAAACCCGGAGGGCCATGGCCACAAAGAACACAACATACAAATAATATTAACAACTTACAAAAACAATTAAGGGATTCATTTTAAGATTTTGATCAAAACAATTGAAGCACAGAAAACATCTAAAAACACTAATACAAACAAATAAGCAAAGTCATTTACTTAACACCCTCACGATGGGTTATACCCACACGAATATACCATGCCAGATTCTTAGTACTAAACCAACACCCACTTTCCAGCAATTTTTTCACCCAAGGCTCATCACCCTCATCTACCCCAAAAATGTCCTTTGTTAAGGACCCTATACGTTTCCCCAGAAAATGCAATAAATTCTCCTCTCACTCTCTACACATCGGGCAACCGTAAGGACCAATCTTCATTCTAACCCCTCCCAAATACTTTGTTCTTCGCCGAAGTGGTATAAAATTACCTCTACAAGAAAGTGCTCGCTTAAAATCCTCCCTAAATAGCCCACCTCCAAAATATACATACTCTTCCCATTGCTCTTTTACCCTAGAATACAAACCAATGGAATCAGGCTTCTTGATCTGGTACAACCTCTTCCGAATTTGCTGATCGACTAAATTAGAATCTACCTACTTCGATATCTCTCTCACTTGCCTAAACCTATACTACCCTCTATTTACATTTTCCTGACATTCCACATGAATCCAAAATTGCCTTAATGTGCCCCATCCATGAACATCTTCAATATTGGCTCTGTCACATTGTTTTATTTTGTTGCCTTACTGTTGACGTTTTGAAACATAAATCTAAATTGCTTGAAATACAATTCGTTTTAGTAAAGCGCAAATGAGGATATACCCTTTAGAAGGTTTAGGGGCATACTCCTGCTTGTTGTAATTTCTGTTCTTTCTAAGCTTTACTTGACTATTCATTCTAATCTTATTTGTTTTAAAATTCACTTTATCATTTATAGTAATATCTGTCATCCTTAGGTCGGATTTTTTAATTTAATGTATGTTCGTTTAGGATTATACTTTTTTATTCATAGTAAAGTCTAATCTTGAATTATTACGAGACTTTATTTTTGCTCGCCTCTTGTTTGAATATAGCTCTACAGTTTATTGGATACCTTCTTTTCTGAAAGTTTTTTTTTTTTTTTAATTACTAAACACAATAAAATTGACTTGATAGTTTCCCACTGTATACACAGAGGCGCCATTTGGACCAAATCTTGGGGTGGCCATAAACTCCATCATGCCCCCCCGACTCACTTTGTGTCGCTAAATCATCTAGGAAATGGGCATTTGACAGAACTTGAGAATTTTATTACGTATCTTACCTACTTTCAAAGTTTACAATAATTAATAGCAAATAGCGTAATTACCCCAAGGGTCGTCAAGTAATTACGCTCTTTGGTTAATAGGCGTGCAGTAGTTTCAAATCAATTGGACAGAATGGATTATGTTGGACATAAAGGATTATTATGGCCGGCAAAGGGCCCTTTGTGGTGGAAGCTTGGGCCCCCTGGAAAATATGGGGGGTGGAAAATCTTTGCCCACCCCTGAATCCCCCCCCCCAAATGGTGCTGTGTATACAAGGAAGAGCAGTCATCGATGCTTTCTTTCAAAAATAAACGTTGAATTCTTGTGACTTAAATTTCTTTGTTCTTGAGTGGAAGAAGGGGCGGGGATAAGAAATTCATCAACAGATATTTGTCCTCAATTTGAGTCTGTATGTACTATTAACTTCTGTTTATCTAGTGTAATAATTTTATGATGGTCACACTGATACCCTGTATAAATGTGTTACTATAATTTCTGGTTACTTTATTGATTTTCTTGAGCATCGAAATTAGCAATCGCCATCCCCATTTTTAGATACCTTTAAATTTCTCAGGTTCCGAAATTAGCCAGGTGCAGTCCAAACTTTGAATCAATGGAAACCCTAACCGGGTATCGGGGAAATGGTTTTACCCATTGTTCCTTTCACTTGCCGCTTGTCGTAAGTCTCATTTCTCTATTCATAGTAATTTTTTATTACTTTAGTTGCAAAGTTTTAAATAAACGACTTTCTGTTATTTTAAGAAATAAATCTGCTCGTTCATCAAAATCATACAAAAACTTGGGTTTTAAAATTTTTTATTTTGTGAGGCAAATAACGACCTGCAAAGGAAGTGCTATAAAACAGCAAAAGAGTGAGCATCCTTGAGTTAAAGGACCCTCATGAAATTAAAAGAAATTTCCATCATATCAGTTCATAGCACAAGGAATATGCAAACTTATCGACAAAGGTTGTTTATCAAGTTTAGCTGAGTCTCTATTCGGGGTGGGGGTAGGTGTTTTGGATCCCCCTTAGGTTTGTTGTTTGACCCGTAAAAAAGTAGCAAAATGTATATAAACAAATTTTCGATGTGCTTTTTTGAAATTTTTGGAAAAATAATCCTCTCCTCTTTATCTTCAAGAAAGCACATCCAGAGCAGGATAAACCTTGAAAAATTTTGTCTGATTAGCCATCAGCAGATGGTGACCATCTTAAGTAACAAAAATATTTTGCCACATGAAAGGGGTGTATTTTGCCATTTTGCGCCATAAAACAGAAAATTTTGTCCGATAAGGCCAAAAATACCAAGAAATGCAAATTCTAAGATAGCAAGTCAATGGGTATTTTTGAGCCCCCTTCCTCCTAAAATAGGAGCAAAATCGCCTTTTTGCATGGTTAGTACGCATTAAGTTATTTGTTTCTTCTTCTTTTTTTCTGCCAGGGCTAGTAGGATGGTGTTTCAAAAGTCAGAAGTCATCAGCTAAAATGTTTTTCAGAAAATTATTTTGGAAATTGAAAAGTATAAATAAGGTGTTTTAGGCATGAATAAATGGCAAGAAGTAATAGTTGTTCCAGCTAGTTATAATATTATTTTAATACATATTATAATATTTTAAATATAAATTCTTCCCTAGAAACTTATATTTAACTACACACATGTTTATATTTGGGGGTGTGCCACGCGTTTGATGACTCGTTTAAAAGCTACTGCCTCATTCTACCGCCTCTAAAAAGTTCTTCTCAATTGCTTCTTTGTAAAGTGTCATACGATACCTTCTAGAGTAGAAATCTGGGTGACATAATAAGGGTACTCTTTCATGGTTAACTGGAAGCTAACAATTCAGCCTCTTTTATACACTTTCTCTGAGCCCTCATGATAAGCTAAAGCTATAAATTGCGTTTTGAAAAGAAAAACCACCCAATGCAAAAATTGTATTCTATTTATTTTGATTTTTGACTAGAAAAGCTGAATTTTTTGGGGTAAATTATCAATGATACTAATGACAATATACACCTCGACCTCTTCCATATCTGACAAAGACGCACATATTCTATTGGAAAGTTTAAGGAATATTGGAAATAAAATCTATATTTAATGTTGCATTAAAAAAAGGATATGAATTTATTAATTTCGTCGCCTAAATTGAACAAAGGTCCTTGTGTTAGAATTATTTTGTATTTTTCTAAAAATGAAACAAACGATAATTAATTTAAAAAAAGTTTTTCTCACGGAAGTAAAGAGCAAAATTGAAACTTAACTTGAAACTTGCTTACAATTCGGTTACTCCCGGACCATCTGTGGATCATAGGACATCTCCAAAGCCTCGGTAAACAGTTCATATGGTTGATGTGGCTAAGATATCCTCCCACTAGGGTTGTAGTGACGTATATGCACATTGGAAGTCACGGTCTTGCGTAACAAGATATATCTACTGAAACAGCTTAAATAAACTAACTCGTGACAACAACAAAAGGCTTGCTTCAGTTTTTAACAGAATTTTAATTTTATGCTGCAGGTTATTAGTAGCATGAATCGTGAAAGATTGTTGAAAGACTTTTAAATTAGGCTTTATGCTCAGCAGGCTCATGGAATTTTCCGATCCTGAGAGTATATTCCGTTTTTCTGGTCGGTTTTGTGTTTTTTTTGTTTTTTTTTATAAGCTCTAGTTTTAGAATTCCATAGATGCTGGAGAATATCATGAGGCAGTCCATATAAGCTAATTTTTTAGATATACCTTGTGTAACTGGTGAAGCTAATAATTTCTGTTAATTTCAAGTTCAGCTTCGCTCTGTATTTCCGTGAAAAGTATGTGTGTCCGTTCTGGGAACCCTGATGCCAGTGGTTAGAGGATGGTCTTACTACGGTGACAACATATCCGTCATTCGAATAATCAGTTAACTTTTTTTCTTTTCTTTTCTGAAATTTAAAGTTAAGGAAGAAAATATGAGTTGCATCTGAAATATACTATATATTTTTAAGTTGCCATTTCCCTAGTTTGGACAGCTCTGTGACACAGTTTGTTAATTAAAAAACAACGGGCCCTCCCCTTGGGGTCTCTGACGATAGTAAACTAGGTTAGCTGTGCAATTTTGGCTTTTTCTGACTGCCCTTGCTTGAGAGTGCTTATCAAGCCCAATTTTACCCTGCTTGGACACTTAGTGCAGTGTCTGCTTCTGATTTATTTTGCTTCCTTAATATAGGCTAACATTTACCTAAAGTCCCCCTCCCTCTGCTTGTGTTTGTTTATCATACAAACTGTCAATCAAACAAAATGTCCGAGAGGCAACTGAAATCAAACGAAACTTAAATAATAATACATCCCTAAATAGAGACTGGGGTGAATACACACTCAACCCTATGCAAATAAAATTAATTATAGAAAATAATATAATTCAAAATAAAACAAAAATAGGAACGAATAAAAACAAGCCCAATTCCAAAAGAACTACAAGATTAGCTGCAGAGAAGGCAAATATCGCAATAAGATATTATTCCAATTTTTAATAAATACAGTTAGTTCAACGAATGAGCCTTTTTAGCTTATAAAATGTTAGCTTTTATCACACAGTCTGCTGAACTTTTCGTTAAGAAGTAATGATACCAAGGCTATTAAAAAAAAATGGATTTTTAGCCGAGAGCTTTTATTGTAAGTGTTTTATTCTTTATTATTTTCTTTTCTGAAGACGGCCCTTAGATATAGGGCCGAAATATTCAAACAGGTTTTGTTGGTTCACTGTCTTGGGAAAGAAGACCTCATTATTCTCTCCTCTGTGGTTGTATTATGGAAAAGCAGTGTGGTCTTCGTAATTATTTACTTATTGCTTTATCAGCTTATTTTGAACACATTAGTATTTTGATTTATTTGTGATGACTGACAGGACAGTTAGTAGTCCTGTCACCCCTGACCTAAATAATTACAGTGTAAGTATTCTGACCCTAGGAATAGAAGGTCCAAATTAGACCAGCAAACCACTGACACTTGGGAGTAGAACAGTTATTGCAAAAAGCTGTTTGAACACCTCCAAAACATGAGTGTAGTGTCCATTATGGCTCAATGCTAGAAAGACTCGGACCAGATGACACTAATGTCGTAGTAGCCGTGAACCGATCAATAACAGATGCTATACTTTCTATCTCAGATACACCAATAAGTTGTTGTAAGGTAAAGTTTGTACTTGGTCCTAGCTATAACCCCAATTCAATCAGAAACAGTAGAGGTATTGTATGCATCCCATCTGAGGAGATCACCAATCTGGATGATTTTGTAAGGAAGGTCCAAGGTGATGGCAGGATCCAACAAGTAACAATGGCCTTCAAGTATGCAAGCCCTAAGGTTATCCCTGGTTTGTATCTTCAATCAGGATGTGCAGTTCCCCCTGAAGATCTCTGTTTGTGGTGTAAGGTACACAATAAAGTATTCTATCCCCCGGGCAATATAGTGCTTCAATTGCCAAGGTTTTGGACACTTGCCTTCCAATTGAAGGAGGGGCAGAAGTTGTCTACTGTGTAGTGGACCACACACTCTTGAAGAATGTACCCAATCCAAGATAGCAAAGGAAGAGCAGGTACTGAAGTGCCCAAGCTGCAATGGAAAGAATGCTGCTAACTCCAAGGAGTGTCCAATACTCATAGAGTAGAAAGCTGTTGTTACCTACTCATTCATCAATAATATCCCCATGAGGATGCTGCTGAAGTCTTGAAGAAGATACTTCCAACTCACAAGAAACTTCTCCCCATGGTACACACAGACTCTTTCCCTTCACTAATCAACCTCCAGTTGAGGAACTCAACATAAAGTACATGATCATGTTTGAAGGAGTTGTAAGATAGATCTCTGATGTAATCAATATTCTAACCTCACTTTGCAAACTGATTTCTCATATAGTACCAAATAATTTCAAAGATGCAGTCCGTAGCCTGAACAACTCAATTGGAAACCTAAACAGAGAAAATTCAAGCCTTGCCACCATTCCAGCACTTACCAGTAGCCCTGGCAAAGCAGAAAGGAAATGTAAAGGGTAGGAGCCTATGCCTAGTCCGGCAGGTGGTATATTCAGGCCACAGAGACCTAGGTTAGCCCCCTATTACGTTGGGCTGGAGGACTAAGCACAGACTTATTAGGTAAATTGGTTAAGACTACTGGTTTGGTTCATTACCTATTAATTTTTATTTCAATACTTGTGTATTTTATTTTAGAGTTTCCCAATCTGTATTTCATTCGTTTATATTTTACATATAGATTTAGGCGACAGGTTATAAGTTAGTTTTGTATTATTTGTTACTGTATTATATACATATTGTAATTGATATTTGACATGGCAAATTGAATTATTTTGATTCTTGTTTTCCAACACAGGCAATCACTGCAGGTGAATAACTCTCTAACAATAGCAAGATAAATGATACACAATCAAGTTCAGTGAATATTGACCAATGTGATACCCGATCCAGCTACTGATTACATAAGGCACAGAATAACTGATTGATACGAACGAATATGATCTATTGGTCAAATGTGTCAAACACCAAACAACAACAAAAATCAGTTTTCTAAGGTCCCATGTCTCTACTTAAGGGTCATTCTTAGTGGTCAAGTTTATGATGTTGTTTGTAGATCCAGAATTCCCTGGATAACATTTATATGTTATACCCTATTATACCCATTATATGTAATACCCTAGATCCCGAATAACATTTACGTCCCTTAAGAACAATACTCCCGCCTTTCTTATTCGTCCTGAAAAGTGTTGTCTGTCTAAATCTCTTTTTCTCTTTAGGAATATGGTTATATGGTTAAAGGTTAAAGGATCCTAGAGCAATAGAGCCCCAGCTCCCCTGATGTGACTAATACACATGTCTAATTATTTTTTTTTGAATCTGTATTTCTGGAAATCCCTAATCCTTTTACTTGCACCTCATAGACATATTTAGCTGAGAGGTGGACATGCTGCACCTTCGTGGAATTAGAGGCGTGTTTCGAACCAAAATTTTTAAACCTTGAGAGATGTATTTGGTCCTTTAGAATACGAACTTGGTGAAGACACTTCTTTGTATAAATGAATAATAAAATTGCATTTAGTATCATTGTAGACTTTACGGGCTTAAACAGTTTCACGGGTTTCAACAGCTTGGCAGTCAAACTTACTTCGGCCCCTGAAAACCTCCGCCTATAAAAATGAATATGTTCCCTGCTATATTGCCTTCCAAAAAAGTAAAAACTTCCAGATAGTTCTTTGCACTCAAATCTCGATTATGAATTTGAAGACCCATAATTAACAATGAGAACTTTTAGTCAGTGAGTTCTAGCTCTTAGGATTTTCCTTTTTAATTTTTTGAAGCAGTTAATTCATGCAAAGCGACTTTCCCAGGTATGTTTATTCTTCTATATAAAAGGCAAAGCTTTCTAAACAATGCATATTTCTACATGAGTTATTAAAGCAGAAGAACAAAGTTTAATGTACCTTTTTTTTAGAAGATCAAAGGATTCTAACTAAGATTCTTTTCATTCTCCAAGGTGCTGAGCAACGACACATGATTGGCCAGCTGTAAGTGGCCAAAGAAACAGGATAAGCCAATGGCAATCACGACTTTCTAGAATTAGAGTGTTCAACTTGTAAAAATGGAAAGCAGTTGAGTTCTAAAGCTTGTTTAGTGTGTACTCTGGAATTTATTTGACAGAAAGCTTAACTGAATTGTTGGAGGTGGTAAGTACAAGTCAGATTTGTTGTTGATACAAACGTTTGACAATTAATTAGGATAATAAAATGTCTTGAAAAAACAGTAATCTATTAAAAGATTATACAAAAATTTTCTTAGACATGACAAGGCCATATCCAGGGGGTTATGGAATTTGATCCACCCTCCTCCCCAAAGAAAAATGTTTTTCCAACTCATAATAACGTAACAAAAATGAACATAAACAAATTTATGATGAATTTTTAAAGTTTTATTTTGTAAAAATAATCCTAGCTCCACTAATCCAGCTCCCATGAAAACAAATCCTCTTTTAAGCTTCTCCCCCCCCCCGGCAAAAGAAATCTTGGATAGAACTCTGGATATGAACAAGGGTAAAGGCCGAGATCGTGCTACCCTAAACCTTTAATTTTATAGTGAGACTCGTGGTTCAATTTAAAAAATACAAAAACAATTTATGCCCCAACAGAGAGCAGAGCTCGTAAGGCTGGGACAGCGCAAAAATATAGAGAAAAAACATCAACATCTCATCGTAATAATGATTCTAAAATTTAACACGGCAAAAGACAAACAAAATAGAAAAAAAACTTATAAAAGAGAAGTAACAAGGATAAGTAAATAAATAAATATCGGGAAGGAGGGGCGTGGGAGGCCATGCTAGACACAGGGACAAAAAAACAAAAATACAAATAAGAAGATAAAATAATTTAATTTAATTTTCCATCATCAATGGTGAATAATCAAAAATTTAGCAAACAATCTTTAATATTTGCTTTTTTAAATTTAGTTGAGATTTTTGGGATGGATCAAACAGAATTTTATTATTCAGCTTATAATTGTTAGCAATGAAGGGTATTTGGTACCTAATCGAAAACCTTGACCTTTCAGATAAAAAGGGCACTAGAACTTTTCATTTCCACTAGAATGAGCCCTCGTGCAACATTCTAGGACCAGTGGGTCGATACGACCACCCCTGGGGAAAAAAGACAAAAAACAAAAAAAAAACCAACAAACAAATAAACACGCATTTGTGATCTGCCTTCGGGCAAAAATACAAAATTCCACTGTTTTGTAGATAGGTGCTTGAAACTTCTACAATAGTGTTCTCTCATACGCTGAATCTGATGGTGTGATTTTCGTTAAGATTCTATGACTTTTAGGAGGTGTTTCCCCCTATTTTCTAAAATAAGGCAAATTTTCTCAGGCTCGTAACTTTTGATCGATAAGACTAAACTTGATGCAACTTATATGTTTAAAATCAGCATTAAAATGCGGTTTTTTGATATAGCTATTGGTATCAAAATTCCATTTTTAGAGTTTTGGTTACTATTCAGCCGGGTCGCTCCTTGCTACAGTTCGTTACCACGAACTGTTTGATTAAAAAAACCTGTTTGTATTGTTTTAACAGAAGGAATAGATCTCAAAGCTAGTTTCATGACATTAACACCGACACGTGGTGTTTTTACTGTTTTAAAAAGTAGAGTTAAGAGATAGAGTCAAACTTTAGCGTAAAGAGCGGGGCGTTGACGAGGAAGCAGCCCCTTTCATATACGAAGTAATTTCTGTTCGTTTTAAGCTTTAATGTCACTCCTTACTTTCAGTTAAAAAACTTGTTTTTTTTATTTAATAACAGTAAAGAGTGGCCTGAAACCTTAAAATCAATAGTTACTTTTCGGTATATGACTGGGACTACCCTCTCATCAAACCCCTGCTTTGTACGTCTAAGTTTAACTAACGCTTAACTTACAGCATTTATGAATGCAATAAATGTAATCATAATGTCGTACAACCAGCTTTGAGATCTATTCCTTTGATCAATTCAATAAAAATGGGTATTTTTTATGACAGAAAAGGGTGGTATGAAACCTTAAAAGGAACTGGCCCTTTTGCGTAAATGAATGGAAGTATCCCTCCTTAACCCCCCACTCTTTACGCTTAAGTTTAGCTGACATTTATCTGAAAGCATTTATGAATGTAACAAATGTAATAGATAAGTAAATGCTAGTGTTTCATTTACTGATTGTTGTTATAAAATTTTTGAGCTAAAGGTTTTTGGGTTTGAAATAAATTTCCATGTTTTAATAACCTCATCTATTCTTGAGGTATTGTGAGAGTTGTTTCTTACTCCATCAAATTGCCTGCGCGTTTGAGCAGGTGTTTTCGAAACATTAAGGCAAGAGTAAAAACTTTGGTGAAGAGAGTTTTGGGCCAAACAAGGGCCAGCTTCTTCACATTCGGAACAAGAACTGTTTGTATTGAATGTTAATGATGCTCTTAGATTTGAAATAAAAAATAAGTTTTTCAGCTGAAAGTAAGGAGCAATATTAAAACTTAAAACGAACAGAAATTGTTACGTATATGAGGATGGTCGCAACCTCGCAATACCTCGCTCTTTACGCTTAAGTTCGAGTTTTGTCCCAATCCTTTAAGATGATTGATCCTTTAACACCCTGAATCACACAGTCCGTTTGATTAGAACAAAAAGTTCTTGTAAAAGTTCTAAGAAAACTTTAGCGCAAAGAGTGAGGTTTGATTAGAATAAACAGGTCGTTTGATTAGAATAAAAAGCTCTTGTAAAAGTTCTACAAAAACTTTAGCGCAAAGAGTGAGGTATTGACGAGGGGACGACCCCCTGACATATACGTAATAATTTTTGTTCGTTTCAATTTTAATGTTGCTCCTTACTTTCAGATGAAAAAACTTGCTTTTTCAGTTAATTTTGACTGTTTTTTAAATAATGCTGGGAAATCTGGCTCCCCCTCCATGGAATATTTCCTTCCCCCATAACAAATTACTCCATGGAGAAATACTCCTACGTAACCCTTCGCCTCCACCAGAGCAATCCCACTTGAAAATGTCTGTACGTTTCCAATAACCAATACTATATGTAAACAATTGGCAAAGTTCATAACTTGCAGCCCTTCCCCGGGGGACTGTGGGGGGTCAAGTCATCTTTAAAGACATATTTACTAGGTTTTTTTACTCTGCTGAAGAAACGGCTATCTCAAAATTTTGATTAGGTGACTTTCGGGAAAAATGAGCATGAGAGGGGGGCTAACTGGCCTCCAGTTTTTCGGTCGCTTGGAAGGGGCACTAGAACTTTGGGTTTCCGATCAAATGAGCCCTCTCCCGATATTCTACGATCACCGGCTCGATATGATCACTGCTAAGAAAAAAAAACATAGTCGTGATCTTTCTTCTGACAATGCTAAATTCCACATTTTTGTCTATAGGAGCCTTAAATCTGTATAGTAAGGTTCTCTGATATTGATGGTAAGATGTTCGTTCAGATTACCTGATGTTTTGGGGATCCCCCCCCCCCTTTTCAAAATTGGGCAAATTTTTTCAGGCTCATAGTTTTTGATGGGTACTATTAAATTTTATGAATTTTACATATTTTGAATAAGTATCAGAATTGGATTCTTATGATGTATCTATTGTTACCCAAACTCTGTTTTTTAGAGTTTTGGTTACTATTGAGCCGCATCGCTCTTTACTTACAGTTCGTTACCACGAACTGTTTGATGCTTTTTTTTGTTTAATTTTCTTCGTTTTATTACTGAACTCAGTATTACCAAACAAACAAGATTGGATTAGCGGTCTATAATAATGGTTAATGGATTCCAGGTATGTTTAGAGCCGAGTGGCCTGTCACGCGCTAGTAAGGCCTCTGAGACTGGAAGCTCACATAAATTCCTTTTCAATAGCTGAGAAACATGCATTTTGTTTTTGCTACGCTTTTGTGTTTCGGCGGGGAATAGTGGAGTTTTAGAGGACCCAGAATGGACGAAAAATTGTTCACCCCTCATTAATTTAAAACTTACAGACGTAAGGAGTTGGATCTAGATGAATCTAATATACAAAATAACTTTGGTGGTATCCACCCCCTCAAAAAGCCCAAGAAGCTTTTTTTCCCATCAATTTGAAAATTATATCCTAGGGCCTTGGGAATTTTTGCTGAAAATGCCTTGGGTTAAAGAGACCTCGAAGCAGAAGCGAAAAAGAAAAACAGACATCGGTCCTATGGATACTGGGCCTAAAAGAGGCAAAAATACTTTCCAGATGGCTTGGAACTCACAGCCACAAATTTCTTGGCCAAATATAAACTTATGCAGAGTGAAAAATGGAAAACAAAATCTTTGCCTAAAAATAGGGCCTGAAATAGGGCTAAAAGCTTTTTTCTCGGGGTGGTTTGAAACCTCAAACTGTGAATCCTTGGGCCAAGGGAAACCTAATAGAAAAACAATTAGTTTGGGGGTATAGACCCTGAAAGAGGCTAGAATAATGTTTACTGGTTGACTTGAGTTTATATACTTAACTCCTTGAGCTTTGGAAACCCCTATACACAATAACGGTTCCCTCAATAAAAGGGGCCTGAAAAAGTGGCAAAAATATTTTTTATTGGGACACATATCCCCTAGACATTGAAACATAAAAATGTCTCTCGATTGCCATAAAACTTTCAAGGATCGTTGTCTGGGCCGAGAGGACCAAAGTTTTTTTTTTTAAAGGAAAGAGTGGAAAACGGGCAAAGAACAGTATTATACGTGATCAATTTCAAACCTGCATCTGTACCCCTCCCCCTCCCAGTAAAATGGAAGCTATTGTAAAAGAAAACTGAATTTGAAGATATGCCCTCCACACCCCTCCCACACCCCACAAAAAACGGAGTAAGGAAAGGGTCAAAATTTATTTTCCTGATCAGCTCAAAACTCACATCATCAATCTCTGAGCCAAGAGAATCTTAATGCACAAGAAAGAAATAAAATAACAATAGCCTACTGGATCCCACCAAAATGCCATACAAAAATTTTGGTCTCCCAATCGTTTGAAACTTACACTTGCCAATTTCTAGGCTGATGGAACCCATGTGAAAAAAAAATGGGACAAGAGCCACTCGAAAATTGCAGTCTCTAACCGTTTCTTTTTATGGCACTTGGTATTAACCAAGTGAAATATATCAATCGCAAATTCTGTCGGTCTGTCGGTCTGTCTGTCTGTCTGTCGGTCCCGGTTTTGCTACTTTAGGCACTACCAGGTAAGCTAGGACGATGAAATTTGGCAGGCGTATCAGGGACCGGACCAGACTAAATTAAAAATAGTCATTTTTCTGATTTGACCATCCGGGGGTCGGAGGGGGGAGTGGGGGGCCTATTAACTTGGAAAAAATAGAAAAAAATGAAGTAATTTTAACTTACGAACGGTTGATCATATCTTAATGAAATTTTATGTTTGGAAGGATATCGTGTCTCAGAGCTCTTACTTTAAGTCCCGACTAGATCTGGAGACATTGGGGAGAGTTGGGAGGGGGAAACCTAAAATCTTGGAAAACACTTAGAGTGGAGGGATCGGGATGAAACTTGGTGGGAAAAATAAGTTCTAGTCCTAGATACAAGTCTTAGATACATGATTGACATAACTGGAACGGATCCGCTCTCTTTGGGGTAGTTGGGGGGGGGGGTTAATTCTGAAAAATTAGAAAAAATGAGGTAGTTTTAACGGGTGATCGTATCTCAATGAAATTTGATATTTGCTTGTTTTGTTTTGTTGGTCATTGTTTGTTTGGCCATTTGCTTGTTTTGTTTTGTTATTTATATTAATAAACCCATCTTTCTTTCTCTCAAAAGCTCTTATTTTCAAATCCCGACCGGATCTTGTGACATTGGAGGGAGTTTGGGGGCGGGACCTAAAATAATGGAAAACGCTTAGAGTGGAGGGATCGGGATGAAACTTGGTGGGAAAAATAAGCAGAAGTCTTATACAAGTGATTTACATAATTGGAACGGATCCGATCTATTGGGGGGGGAGGGTAATTAAAAAATGACGTATTAATAACTTACGAAGGAGTGATAGAGTCTTCATGAAACTTCACATTTAGAAGGACCTCGTAACTCAGATCTCTTATTTTAAATATCAACCAGATCCAGCGTCATTGGGGGGGGGGGCAGTGGGGGGGCACCGGAAATCTTAGAAAATACTTAAAGCGGAGAGATCAGGATGAAACTGGATAGAAAGAATAAAAACAAGTCTAAGATACGTGACTGCCATAACAGGACTGGATCCGCTCTCGTTGGTGGAGTGGGGGGGGGGGTAATTTGGAAAAATGAGGTATTTGTAGCTTGAGACGGGTGACCAGATCCTAATGAAGTTTGATATTTAGAAGGATCTTGTGCTTTAAAGCTCTTATTTTAAATTCCGATCAGATCCTGTGACATTGGGGGGAGTTGGAGGGGGAAACTGGAATTCTCACAAAACTTGAAAATTGGGGTATTTTTATCTTACGAATAGGTGATTGGATCTTAATGAAACTTGATATATAGAAGGATCTTATGTCTCAGATGCTCCATTTTCGACTCGAATTGGATCCAGGGACATAGGGGGTTGGAGGAGGAAAACAGAAATCTTGGAAAAGGCTTATAGTGGAGAGATCGGGATGAAACGTGATGGGAAGAATAAGCACAAATTCTAGATACGTGATTGACATAATTGGAACGGATCCGTTCTCTTTGGAGGAGCTGGGGGTGTTAATTTGGAAGAATTAGAAAAATTGAGGTATTTTTAACTTCAAAACGGGTGACTGGATCTTAATGAAATTTGATATTTAGCAGGGGCTCATGTCTCAGAGCTCTTATTTCAAATCCTGACCAGATTTGTTGACATTGGGGGGAGTTGGAGGGGGAAATCGGAAATCTTGGAAAACACTTAGAGTGGAGGAATCGGGAGGAAGCTAGGTGGATAGAATAAGCAAATGTTGTAGATACGTGATTGCCATAACCGTACTGGATTCACTCTCTTTGGGGGAGTTGGGAGGAGGGGTTCAGTGCTTTGGCGAGTTTGGTGCTTCTGGGCGTGCTAAGACAATTAAAATTGGTAGGCGTGTCAGGGAGCTGCACAAATTGACTTGATAAAGTCGTTTTCCCAGATCCGACCATCTGGGGGGCTAAAGGGAGAGGAAAAATTAGAAAAAATGAGGTAATTATAACTTACGACTGGGTGATCGGATCTTAATGAATTTTGATATTCAGAAGGACATCGTGACTCAGAGCTCTTATTATAAATCCTGACCGGCATTAAGCCTCTGATTTTCCTTTTAAATCAACCTTGGTTCTTAGAATTTTGTTAGAGCTCATACCATATGAGCTCTTGGCTCTTAGCTCTTCTTGCATCGTCACAAGTGCCATATGAGCTCTTAGCTCTTGTTTCTTTTTTGATTGGGTTGGAACTTACATTTGAAAAACGATGGACCAAAGGGATCCTAATTCAGAAAATAAAGGAAAACATTGGTTTGACAGAAAAATTGGGCCCGAAAAGGGTCACAACGAATTTTTATTCTGGACTGTTTAAATATTAAGCATAAGTCCTAGGGCAAGTGAACCCTAATGCACAAAAAAATTTTTTTTTTCGAGGACACTAGCCCTCTCCTAAATCATTGTCCAAAAATCGCCAAAAATGTTTTTTTCCTATTTATTTTTAACTTTCAAAGATTGTTGCCTGGGTTAAAGAAGACCTCATATTTTGGTTTTGAGTGGAGGGTCTTAGAAGCCCGAAAGTATGTCCTCATTGTCCCTGATAAGTTTTAAACTTGTGACCGCAAATCTCCAATCCAGGAGGAACTTATTATAATAAAAAAATTAATGTGAGAGCATGGACCATAAAGTGTAAAGCGTAAAACAAGCCATTTTTTTATCATCTAGAGCCATAAATCTTTGCACCAAGTTATTGGGCCAAGAATGCCACGATAAGCAACAAAAAATTGAAAAGAACCGTTGTTTCCCCGAAAAAAAGTTGAAAACGGGTCCATTTTTTTCAACTGGATTTGTATTTAAAGAAATCAAGGTCATTTAAAGCCAAACTGTGCCTTCGACGAAGACCATCGATATCGAACATCTACAATATTCAGATACTCAGGGGTCAAGGACACACAATCAAGCAAATTACCCATTGTTCACACATAGGTCTTAGATTATAAATAACGAATGGCATCCCTACGAAGAAAGACTTATTAGATAACAGCAAAATTTAGAACCAGCTCTAAGAAATACAAATTATTCCGTTAGAACTGTGGCATAGAAATAAAAAATAAAAATACTGGTATCATAGTGAAATTCAGTAGAAATGCCCCTTACAAAGGTAACCTTTCTGATCTACCTTAGCATTTTTGAACTGTAAACCCCTAATGGATTTAGAATCTTTTCACATTCAAGTTGGATGGTGAGTCAAAAGACACTTTGAAAAGTTATCAAAATAGCTTATATGCAATATCTCGGATACAGCATGGGGGGTTAAGTTCATACTTTTGGGTAAATAAGCTTTGAATTTTGACCTAGAGAAGGGAGTAGAGGGTGGAAGCGGAATAAATTGTTTTACGCTCCAAACCTTCTAAATATTTTAAATGTTTTTGCGCTATAAGCCTCTATGAGACTTAAAATATGTTTATGGTTAAAGAGTAGGGTAGATCAAAAGACGTAATATATTGCCAGACTTTCAGAACAGCGTATCTTGAGAGCGATTGGAACAGCTTTTAGTAAGTGTTGGAGAAGAGGGCGAGTGAACCTTAGATTTTTATTTGGGTGGAGGGGATAAGAGGGTAAATAAGTTTGTCTACAATCAGATTAAAATATTGGGTAGACCCCAACCCTTATACGACTAGAATATGTCTGTGGTTTATTTGCGCTGTATATCAATAAATGTAAAAAAAAAAAATCCATTTTATAATATCATTATAAATAGCATCTACGAAGAATTTCGTTTCAGCGTTGTTATTTTTTGCAGAAAATACTTTGTGTAAATAATTCTTAGGTTGAAAGAAAAATCTGATTTCTTTCTTGTGCATGACGAGAAATAGTGCGTTCCAAAAAAAAGTGAGCTTACTAGTAATATCGTTGACTCCACTCCACAATTATTGCAATCATGATTCTACAATTTATCTCTCACCATTTTTTTCAACAATAAAATAATGTTAAATTGAGATGTAATTAATGGAATAAAAATGAAAACGCATTATGAACGGATGTACCTGTCTTTGAAACATCGAAACAGACTGACAAAAGATGTGTTTTTTATTTGAACTGCATGGTGAGCAGCGAAAAATCTCAATACATAATACACAATAAGAATTTTTAAATATATTATAAGAAAAGCTGTTGTAGGTGAATTTACTAGCAAAGCTATTCAAATTCTCTTTTTTGGTGCTACTCTTGGGGAATACTACTCGTATGACAGAATATTTACTCCCAGTACGATGTCAGAGTGGTAGCATAGGAGGATTCGAAGAAGAGTAAAACCAAGAAATTCTCTTCCTCCTATCAACCAGCGGAATATGATACAAATCCTGACGGTAATTATCTTTATCATTATTTTGATAGACACCCAAGTGAGAGGAGACTCAGGCCACAATGGCTTATGCTATTATGCCAAAAATTATTATGTCTATAAGATAAAGCTGGCATACTTGACAGGTTGATACCTTACTTCAGACCTTAGATCCTCCTGTGCCTCCAAAGGTGTCCATGGCATCTATAAGCAGCCACCAGTCATCCCTCAATGTGTTTCGCAGCAAGAATAACTTCCCACGTCGGTTGAGGGGAAGCATTTATGTTTCGCAGAACTGTCTGATGTGTGCACCTGAGTGTTTTGCGCGGCCTGCTTCTTCTTCTTCTTCCTGCGGGTTGTCTCTGGAACGACGCTTTTGGGATTCAGGATTCATCCTTACGAAGTACATTCCCCAGATATTCCCACTGATGCGTCCTAATGACATCTGTCACAGGTTGATTACCTGACATTTAATGAGCTGAAAAATCATGATCAATCAGCAAGACGATCAAATATGTCGGCAACATGAAGCAAACATCTTAGCAACTTGATTTTCAATGGCCCATGGCTGAGATGCAGTACAGTAGAAATGTAATAAAATGTCATGCTTTTACACGTAAAATACGTCCTTTAGATCTTAATTTATCCTTTAGTGCAAGACACATCAAGAATGGTTCACCGGTCATCCTTCATATGGATTGCTGTCCAAAAGTAAGCGCCTAACGGGAAGACCCAGGAAGATCCTGGATGCTTCAAGTATCCAGGCTCTTGAAGTAAAGTATGAAAATAGCATTTTGAATGTAAGATTTATAACTTACTACTAAGTAGAAATGAAATCTTACCAGCAGTAGATTAACAAAGTCATAAATGTTAAATGATAAATTGGAAATAGCAATCTCTTGATCAATATAGGGTCACTTATATTGCAAGATATCGTATACTGCTAGCCACTTCCACGCCTTTCCAGTTGGTGTCTTACAGTCTACCATGCAAAGGGATCGTCAATAGCTATGAATATATCTTGAAATATCTTGCTGTTCAATGACACTAAATCGAAATGTTGTTTGCGGATCGAATGTCACTTTTAATGCCATCGCCTCCTTCAATGAAAAGTATAACCTCGGAGGCCTTTTAGAAAATTACATGGCTTTCTGCTTAGTTTTGGAGGATATGGTCTTCTTTGTCTTTGATGAATGATTCAGATTAAATTTGATGTTCGTTTTGTTTCGTAAAGGATTTTAGACCTCAGTGGAAGCGGATGACCCTAAGATTTGATGTACGAACACATTTGTCTCTTGCAATGCTCTTCTTTATTTCTTTTTGTCTCTTTTACAACGTTCGTTCTTCTTGTTTCTTGAGGCTTCGCAAAATCTTGCCTCGTCTCTTCTAGTTGGGAAAGAAAAACATCTTGAAGACATCAAGGAAAGCTTAAAAGCAATTCCTGTTGTGACAAACGTGAAAATGCTCATTCTTTATATTCACGGAATATTTTAGGTTTTTCAAATTTCTCTTTGATGTTACTTTCTTCATTGGGTTTCAAATCGTCAAAGATAGTTCTCAGTAACGTTGGAATTGATTGCTCGGCAAGCATCTTGCTGTGTACCTATCTTATGATTTTTCATTTAACTGAAACATCTCTTCCCTTGGATTCGACCTGCTTAAACATGTTTATATGAAGGGGTTGCTTTAAGTAAGATGAATTCAGGCGGTAGACACAAAAATACGTGCGTTGCTTAAGCCACACAATTTGACTACCTTTAATCTTTTTGACCACCATGGGGAAGGACAAGTTATTCTCTATCATTAACTTAGTGCCCCCTGTTTTTCAGTGCAGCAAGAAGGTGCGGAATAAACCACTCTCAGACGTTAAACCATCAATCCAACCGTGTTTAGTGCAATTGATCATCACACCTTGTAGGCCTCTTCTACCCATTTTATCATTGATGTCTGTTTCTCGGATTTCGAAGAAAAAATTTGAAGAGCTTAAAACACATGTTTAGACCAACAATCAGCATAAGCTCAAGTTGAAGTTATTTGTTTTATATTATTTACAATAATTGCTTTAGTAGTCAGTATTGTATTTGTTAGATTAACAACAAAACACAATTATACCACCGAAATTACAAAGAAGGGAGTCATAATGTTTATTTTTTGTCTGGGGGGAAGCAGCTCTCACTGTTGTAGTAACCAAGAGTTATAGATCTTTAAACGAAATTCTTGATAAATTCGAGCTTGACAAATTGTTGTCTCTGAGCTTCAAGGAAGGGGTTCTGGTTCCAATCAAACTATGTGCGAGCCGAAATAAAGTTTTGAATTTCTTGGATGTTTCGGGTGTTTAACTAGAGCCTACACTAGGGAGGGAGATAGGTGCCAAGAACTCGAGTAAAGACAATCTTTTAGAGAGTTCAGGGATCACAGGAGACGATACCCCCTATTCGGCTCAGGGAATGAATAAAAGTACATTTATGACAATTCATGCTGCTGCTGTGGTAGATTCCAGTTAGCTGAATCTGAAATGCCTCATCAACTATATGGATAATGAAAGAGAGGCTCGGATGGGTTGTATGTTCACATCCTAGATATGCAGAAAGATCTAATACCCTAGCATTGGTTCTAAATTGGTCGTAGCTTTTTATTTGGGAAAGAGTGGAACAATTCTGTTTAGTAGAGTAGCGAATATAGTGCCCGTAAGCACGTCTACTACAATTCGCCTAAAGGTGACTTTGCCTAGTTGTAGTAGTGGAAGTTGTATTGGAGGTCCCGGCCGTACGAAAAGAGCCTTATGTGAAATCTACCACAACGTTAAGACAGGTTCAAGTTTGAAGGGTCACCACCATCTTTATAAAGCTCACATAATCATTTGATTGGTCCCTATATTTCATCAAATGATGGCTATTTTCTACTGTAAAACCAAATTAATTATAGATTCTCATCGTAACTCCCTCAAAGTCTTCTCTCAAGAATATAAGAGTAGATTTTTTCTTGAGCTTAAATGTTAAGGCATGGTTGGTTTAAAAATTATACAAGTGGGATACAAATATATTTACAGAATAGAGTAAAATATACAAAAGATACTATTGATCGGCTTAAGAGCACCTCTCGTAAGTTGCTACATAGGAAAGCTGACACGAATCTCCTTTAAAACAGGTAGAAGGTTCCTTTTTTTGACCGAGCGTAATCTGCACAACGATTTGCACATGTAGTCTATGATAATTAGACTTGACTCGCCCTTCGTAAAATACTTTAATCAAAAGCTTTTGGGTGTCTTTTGGCCAAAATTATTTTTGTTGCATAGGAGTTGCGTAGAAGTTGCGTAGGAGAAATTTTGTTGTTTGTACGGCCACACAGACATCAAATAGTTCGTGGTAACGAACTGTAGTAAGGAGCTGAACCTCGCTCAATAGTAAAGAAAATTCTAAAAAATGGAATTTTGATACCAATAGATACATCAAAAGAATTCCATTTAGTGCTTATTATAAATATGTAATTTTTATCAAGTTTAGTTTTACCCATCAAAAGTTACGAGCCTGAGAAAATTTCCCTTATTTTAGTAAATAGGGGTAAACACCCCTAGAAGTCAAAGTCTTTTAACAAAAATCACAACATCAGATTCAAAGCATCAAAGAACCCTACTGTGGAAGTTTCAAGCTCCTATCTACAAAAATGTGGAATTTTGCTTTTTTTCCCAAAAGACAAATCACGGATGCGTGTTTATTTGTTTTTTTTTTGTTGTTTTTTTTTCGTTTCCCCAGGGGTGATCATATAGACCCAGTGGTCCTAGAATGTCTCAAGGGAGCAAATTCTAACAGAAATTAAAAGTTCTAGTGCCCTTTTTAAGTGACAAAAATTTAGAGGGCACCTAGGCCCCCTCCCATGCTCAGTTTTCCCCCAAAGTCACTGGATCAAAATTTTGAGATGACCATTTTGTTCACCATAGACGAAAAACCTAATAGTTATGTCTTTCGGGACTACTTAATCCCCCACAGTCTCCGGGGGAGGGGCTACAATTTATAAACCTTGACCATAGTTTACATATAGTAACGGTTATCGGGACATGTACCGACGTTTTCAAGGGAAGTTTTTCACGTTAAAGGGGGTTGGGGGAGGGGATTACATTATAGGATCTTTCCATGGAGGAGTTTATCATTAGGGAAGAAAATTTCCATAAAGGGACCTTCGGGTTTTCTAGTATTATTTGAAAAAAACAATGAGAAAACAAATAAAAAAACTTTTTTAGGCGGAAGTAAGGAGCTTCATAAGAACGTAAAACAAACCAAAATTATTACGTATAAAAGGGGGCTCGTCTCCTCAACGATACTTCACTCCTTACGTTAAAGCATTTTTTTAAGTATTTTTAACTATTTATTCTACGGCCTTTGTGATTCAGAGGTCATTCTTAAAGAATTGGGACCAAATTGAGGCTTTAGTGTAAAGAGTGAGGTATTGACGAGGGGGAGTATCCCCTCATATACGTAATAAAAATAAACAAATATAGAATTTCGTTACGTAAGTTAATTCGTAAGTTACGTATATTTATTACTAATAAAAAAAATTGGTAAAAAAAAGTTCTTGTTGCCTTTTTAATTAACCAAAAATAGGAGTGCAACTAGGCCTCCTCCCCCAACCCCTCATTTTATCAAAATCATCCGATTAAAACTATGCAAAAGCCATTTAGCCAAAAAACAATTAATATACAAATTTCATTTTAATTATTCATGTGCGGGAAGCTTAAATTAAAACATGCATTAATTTAAAAAGTTCAGAAATTAAATAAAAAAACAAGTTTTTTAACTGCAAGTAAGGAGCGACAGAAAACTTAAAACAAACAGAAATTATTCCGTGTATGAAAGGGGTTGTCACCTCCTCAACGCCTCGCTCTTTACGCTAAAGTTTTTTATAGTTTTAAAATGTAGAGTTGTGAGAAAGAATCAAACTTTAGCGTAAAGAGCGAGAGGTTGGGGAAGGGACAACCCCTTTCATATACGGTATAATTTCTGTTCGTGTTGAGATTTATTGCCGCTCCTTACTTGCAGTTAAAAAACTTGTTTTTTTATTCAATTAATTTTTAAGAATCGTATGCCTAATTGTTAAGTCTAGCAGTATATCATCATGCAATTTTAGTGTCTCATATAGACAGACGCACAGACACAAATATTTAACATCAGATGAGATATAGATTTAGAATAAATATCAAGAAAAAATAGTGTATAACAATAAAATAAGATAATTCTTGTACTTATAACGAAAAAATTGTACATACAAAAGAATTTGTATGTATGATTAGTAGACAATAGCGTAAATAATTGTCATGTAAAGATCCCTAGGGTTTACCGTACTTCACTTATTCTTGCTCGTTTTCGACTTATCGATTTTAGTCGTAACAAAGTGCATAAATTAAGCTTATTCAGGCAATCCCTAAAGGAACATTTTAGGCCCCCTTGTCGGTACATTTGATTGCATTTAGGCCGTGTCCATTGTCCCACCCAGATGTATATACACCCTCTTTCTCTCATTGACAATTCTAAGCAATAGGTTATGTTTCATACTAATCTGGTTGCATTTCAATGTAGATCACGAGGAAACCCACACTGTATTTGATAAGTGAAAAAACGTAAAGGGAGTAATTCACCCCTCTATTGGGAGACTGAAATGCGGGATATTGAACTTTTTCCCAAAGGAATTTTTTGAACCAAAAGGCATTATTTTTTGCAAGTCCCTCTAAAAACGTGCTTAGAGGCAGCCGTGGGGCTTATCCTTCACAAGCGAGTAAGAGATTTTCGGCATTGAGACATTTCTCTTTTTATGGCACTTGGTATTAACCAAGTGACATATAGCAGTCGCCAATTCTGTCGGTCTGTCGGTCTGTCGGTCTGTCGGTCCCGGTTTTGCTACTTTAGGCACTTCCAGGTAAGCTAGGACGATGAAATTTGGCAAGCGTATCAGGGACCGGACCAGATTAAATTAGAAATAGTCGTTTTCCCGATTTGACCATCTGGGGGGGAGTGGGGGCCCGGTTAATTCGCAAAAAATAGAAAAAATGAAGTATTTTTAACTTATCAGCGGGTGATTGGATCTTAATGAAATTTGATGTTTGGAATGATATTGTGTCTCAGAGCTCTTATTTTAAATCCCGACCGGATCTGATGACATTGGGGGGAGTTGGAGGGGGAAAACCTAAAGTCCCGGTTTTGCTACTTTAGGCACTTCCAGGTAAGCTAGGACGATGAAATTTGGCAAGCGTATCAGGGACCGGACCAGATTAAATTAGAAATAGTCGTTTTCCCGATTTGACCATCTGGGGGGGGGGGGAGTAGGGGCCGGTTAATTCGGAAAAAATAGAAAAAATGAAGTATTTTTAACTTATGAGCGGGTGATTGGATCTTAATGAAATTTGATGTTTGGAGTGATATTGTGTCTCAGAGCTCTCATTTTAAACCCCGACTGGGTCTGATGACATTGGGGGGAGTTGGAGGGGGGAAACCTAAAATCTTGGAAAACACTTAGAGTAGAGGGATCGGGATAAAACTTGATGGGAAAAATAAGCGCAAGTCCCAGATACATGATTGACATAATCGGAACTGATTTGCTCTCTTTGGGGTAGTTGGGGGGGGGGGAGTAATTCTTCAATATTAGAAAAATGAGGTATTTTCAACTTACGAACGGGTGATCGGATCTCAATGAAATTTTATGTTTAGAAGGATATCGTGTCTTACAGCTCTTATTTTAAATCCCGACCGGATCTGGTGATGGGGGCGGGGAGTTGGGAGGGGGAAACCTAAAACTTGGAAAACACTTAGAGTGGAGGGATCGGGATGAAACATGGTGGGAAAAGTAAACACTATTCCTAGATAGATGATTGACATAAACGGAACGGATCCGCTCTCTCTTGGGTAGTTGGGGGGGGGGGGCATTTCTGAAAAAAAATAAAAAAATGAGGTATTTTTAACTTACGAACGGGTGATCGGATCTCAATGAAATTTGATATTTAGAAGGATATCGTGGCTCAGAGCTCTTATTTTAAACCCGACCGGAACTGGTGACATTGGGGGGGGGGGAGTTGGGAGGGAGAAACCTAAAAATTGGAAAACACTTAGAGTGGAGGGATCGGGATGAAACTTGGTGAAAAAAAAACACGAGTCCTAGATACATGATTGACATAACTAGAACGGATCCGCTCTCTTTGGGGTAGTTGGGGGGGGGGGGGGTTAATTCTGAAAAATTAGAAAAAATGAGGTATTTTTAACTTACGAACGGGTGATTGGATCTCCATGAAATTTGATTTTTAGAAGGATATCGTGTCTCAAAGCTCTTATTTTAAATCCTGACCGGATCTGGTGACATTGGGGGAAGTTTGGGGTGGGGAGACCTAAAATGATGGGAAATGCTTAGATTGGAGGGATTGGGATGAAACTTGGTTGGAAAAATAAGCAGAAGTCTTGCATACGTGATTTACATAATTGGAACGGATCCGCTCAATTGCGGGGGGGGGGGGGGGTAATTCTGAAAAATAAGAAAAATGACGTATTTTTAACTTACGCAGGAGTGATCGGATCTTCATGAAACTTCATATTTAGAAGGACCTCGTAACTCCAATATCTTATTTTAAATCTCAAGCGGATCAAGCGTAATTGGGGGGGGGGCAGTTGGGGGGACCGGAAATCTTAAAAATACTTAAAGCGGTGAGATCAGGATGAAACTGGATGGGAAGAATAGAAACCTGTCTAAGATACGTGACTGACATGACTGGACCGGATCTGCTCTCTTTGGTGGAATTGGGGGGGGGTAATTTTGAAAATTGAGTTATTTGTAACTTACGAAAGGGTGACCAGATCTTAATGAAATTTGATATTTAGAAGGATCTTGTGCTTTAAAGTTCTAATTTCAAATTCCGACCAGATCCTGTGACATTCGGGGGAGTTGGAGGGGGGAACCGGAATTCTTGGAAAACATGAAAATTGGAGTATTTATATCTTACGAATAGATGATCGGATCGTAATGAAATTTGATTTTTAGAAGGAATTCATGTCTCAGAGCTCTTATTTCAAATCCCGACCAGATCTTTTGACATTGTGGGGATTCGGAGGGGGAAATCTTGGAAAAACACTTGGAGTGTAGGAATCGGGATGAAGCTTGGTGGATAGAATAAACAAATGTCCTTGATACGTGATTGACAGAATCGTACTGGATTCGCTCTCTTTGGGGGAGTTGGGGGGAGGAGTTCAGTGATTTGGCGAGTTCGGTGCTTCTGGACGTGCTCTGGCGATGAAAATTGGTAGGCGTGTCAGGGAGCTGCACAATTTGACTTGATAAAGTCGTTTTCCCAGATTCGACCATCTGGGGGGCAAAAGAGAGAGGAAAAATTAGAAAAAATTAGGTATTTATAACTTAAGAGGGGGGGATCGGATCTTAATGAATTTTGATATTTAGAAGGACTTTGTGACTCAGAGCTCTTATTTTAAATCTTGACCGGCATTAAGCCTCTTATTTTCCTTTTTAAATCAATCTATTGATTCATAGAATTTTGTTAGAGCTCATACCATATGATCTCTTGGCTCTTAGCTCTTCTCGCCTCGTCACAAGTGCCATATGAGCTCTTAGCTCTTGTTTTATTGGGAGATAAAGCACTCAGACAAAATGATACAAAGGCTGCGTTTCGATTATATTTAAGGGGATTTGATCCAGTGATGGATGCAGGGAGGGGGCGGGGGTTCGCACCCCCCTGATGTAGTGATGGATTTGTGGTTACGACCGCATGCTCTGGTTTGGGCTGGTACGAAAGTTATTTTTCGTAATTGGTTTTTAATAGTTAAGTTTTTGATTAGCATTTAATTTAAGACTGTATCTTTTTGCAAACAAGTTTGAAACAAGGTTTGTGTTACTTTGTGCAATATCTGTTAGATTTTACTAATGACGCATACCACCAGAAAGTATCTAATTAAATTTAGGTTTATCAAGGGAATTTGTCCGTATTACCACAAAAGCCACCTGGGACGCAAAAATCCTTCGTAATAACAAGGAGGGGAAATTTAAAATCCTAACTTCTTTAGGCTATCGAAATGATATTTCAGGATTGTGCTGTCACAGCAAGGCTGAATAGCACAATATTTTCTTCATTTTACTGTCAAAAATTTGTTTTCGAGTCTTGCTATGGCACTGAGGCGAAGAAATTGATATCATAGCTTTTTTTTGACTGTCTGTTTTGGTTTTTTGGGTTTGCTTTTTTGTGAAGCGAGGTGGTTTTTACAACATAGTTGTTTTTGAGGAGATTTGTATAATAGAAAGTAAATGTATGAGAAGCGCAAGAATTATTAATTTAAGTTTTGGATTTTGGCGAGTAAATGGTGGCCACTTTACTGCTTATTTTCATCTAATTAAAGATCTACATTATATAACATTCCACCTTCTCTGTTCACCCTAAGATATTAAAATAAAGGCCAAACTCTTGAGAATTTTAATCAAGGTTCATATAATTATTTACTTAAAGCTAAGTATATGAGTCAAAATATTCCTCAAAAGGTTGGAGTAATTACTTAAGAAAAATAGATTTTCGAAAATTCGTTTATAAAAGAAGCCAAATAACTCTGTTTTTTTTTTTTATCTAGCTGGTAGCCTATAGATGGGTCTCTGAATTCTTAGTTTGAGTAAGTGGAATGGTATCGATTTTTTTCAAACATTTACAAAAAAAATGTTTATAAAAAGTAGAAATTCTCACAACTTGAGTTAATCATGGAAATGGAATGCAACCACAATATTACTTCAGAATTTCTCACCTTCTCACTACCAACCGGTCACAAAATACAGTTATCGTTTTGCATAGGGGTTGCATTTATTTGTCCATAAAATTTTCTAAACTATTATATGTACTGCTGAGGATTTTTATACTTACTTTGATGCATCCCATCCAATCCTATTTCCACGATTAGTTGTTTATAAGTAAAAAAATTTACAGGAAAATTCTCTTACTTAATGCTATATCTTATTCAAATTTCAAATTTTTGTTTTGTGCTCAAAAGATATATCGAGATTTAAACTTTGAATTGAATATCTGAAAATCTCAAGATTGAAAAAATTTATTTAGAAATCAACCACAGCTTGAAACCCTGAGAATTTAATCACCAATCTGTACCTATCAAATACAAGAATAACAAACACGTAATTATTTTTTTAAGGAGTATTTCGACTCATATTCTTAGTTTGAAGTACATACCTACATGCATCTTTATTAAAGATCGTATTTTTCTAACTATTTTGGTCTTTATTCGAATATCTTAGAATGAATAGAAGGGGAAATACTAACGAAGAGCTCTAAACTGACAGGACTATATACTGACAGGACTAGCCATTATAAAAATTCACCGAAATATTCAGGTAGACAACTGTGTAATAAATATATGTTGCAGGAGTGGAAATACAGAGATATACTTTTTCATATAAAACTGTGAATTCTGTAATTTAAGCAATATATATCAAACTTTAAAAAGTGGAAAGATACACCACGTTGTTATGAAATGTAAAACTTTTTTTAGTAAATTTTTGAGATCTCTTCAAAGTTGACATTGTTTATTAAAACACTATTTTTAAAAAGAAACAGTGATTAGTTAATGCCTTATTGCCTTGACGCAAAACCCTCGTTTTAATTGTCTTTTATGCATTTCTATCTGTTCGTTTAATATATCTTTTACGAATATACAAGTTGTAGCTTTATCCTCATTTGCTACTCCTCATTACTATCATAGCTGCTAAGCGAAGCCACAAAGTTAGGTGACATACTAAATGGTTTGACATATACAAATTGTCACAAGGAGTGCATGATTCCAATAGATTATAGCGGTCAGATATAGTCTTGCTATAGCGGTTAGAAGTACAAAGGCAAAAAAAAATTGTGCAGAAAATATTAAATATCATATTTCTCTTATTGATGGTGAACAACTTTTTATTTTTTTACTGAAGGCTGGTTTTATAGCTTACTATTTTTTTATATCAATATTTTTCTACCATGTTAATTTCAACAGTTTTATTAGAACTTTAACCCTCACCAGCTTTTAGATTAAATTTACGGCTATTTTGACTACCTACCTACGACACATTATTGTCGAGGTTCCCTTTACATTGCGGGTATTTCTTTGTTCGCAAGTTTATCGAAGCAACCTATTATGCGCCCGCCCCTAAAGAAAATCTTGGATCCGCCCCTGATTTGATCAAACATTTCTTAATAATAAACTGTAAGTAAAGGGCAAATCGGCACAATAGTAATCGAAATTTTAAAGAATTGAATTTTGATAACAACTGATACAACAAAAATTGGCTTTTTATGTTTATTCCAAATATATTGAATTCCTTAAGTTTAATTTTATTCATTAGAAGCTAAGAGCTTGAGAAAATTTAAGTGATTTTCGAAAAAGATGGGAAACACCTCCGAAAGGTTAGGGAATGTTAGTGAAAGTCAGTAGATAGTGTTTTTACCCAGACATGTATCCAGCTAAGTGAGACATTATCTCGGTCCCTGCGTTACGTCAATCGTGACCTATCACCTTTGAAGTAACGAAACCGCACGGGAGATTATCCCAAATAGTTCTTGGGCCTACAAAAAGGTTTACCCAGTTTGAAAAATGCATGACACCGAGGGCGCATACCGCGTTTGGGAGAAAATTTTTATTCGAATAAAATTGTGGCACTGTTTTGAAAAGAGGTACAACATCGTGGAAGGGCCTCACGAGTTACACATCAAAATGTACACTAGGTGCCAAAAAGCGGGTAGCCCCTCAGATCGTTAAGAAAAAAAAGATGTGTAAATGGATTTGCTGGCCCTACCAATTGACATACCAGAAATAGTCCTTACCATACCTAATGCTCTCATTTTATGTATTGTCATATATGTAGATTAAGGGTGTCATCCAAAGGCTTTATCGAACTGCCCCCGATAAAGAACTTCTTAACCCTAAGCTACAAAACTCAATTTTGTCCTTAATTTAGATTAAATAAAAAAAACAAGTTTTTTTTAACTGAAAATAAGGAGCGACATTAAAACTTAAAACGAACAGAAATTACTTCGTACATGAAAGGGGCTGCTTCCTCGTCAACGCCCCGCTCCTTAAGCTGAAGTTTGACTCTTTCAACTCTACTGCACCATTTATATGTAGCCCCGTTTAACTACATTTGACTATAGAGGAAATGGGCTATTTCTTTTAAGAAATATTAAGTATATGATGGGTTTACGCTATGTGAAACCCTAAATTGAATAACGATTCAAAAAATTATTGCATTTCTGATCGAAGATTTTGCACAGACTATAAATAACAATTGCTTCCAGCAATATTTGTTTCGGAAACCTTTGACGCGAGGCGTAACTCGGAAGAATGAACCCCTAAACACTCCTTTGAAGAATGAAAGCTTCTATTTTCTTTAGGAAATCGAAACTCCTGAACACAAGACCAAATGGCTAGAATTATGCCAGTATTTCATTTTCTATCCCGTCACACGACACGACCGTGGAAAGAGTATTTCCAGTGTTGTCGGCGCAGTGGACTTATAAAAGAGATCAACAGCTGACAGGGGCTGTGGAATCAATTTTACACAGTTAGTTTCATCCTCAAACCGTCTTTCAAACATAAATTTCAATTCACAAACTAGCTCGGGTGGGTTTCTGTAAACACACAAAAGAAGAAAAAGAAGAAAGAAGAAACAGAAAAAGAAGAAACACACAAGAGAAGAAAGTCTAAATCTTTCAAAAAGCTTGGTGTAAAAACTGCTCCTGCCGTGACAGGTTCCATGTAATTGCGTCCAACAGAATATATTAAATAATTTTTTTTATCTCATTTCTGTAGCCCCGTATTAATGTGTCATAGTAAGGTCCTAGCCAGACATGGTAGTCTCACATAATATACGTTAAACTCATACCCTGGTTTTTCAGGATATATGTTTCGATTTCCCGGGTTCTACCTTTGGCAGAAATTAGAAATTAAAGGAACAAAATTAAAGTTAAAAAACTATATTTACAATAACAAAGGACAAACATAAAATGAACGACAAAAGCAGATTCAATATAAATTTAAAATCGAGGATTCAAAAAGTCTTGCCCTTTTTTCCTTTGAATTTTGAGTAAAATTCTTAGAAACGTTAAATTTCAATCACTCGGTGCCTGTTTTCATTTATTGTGTTTTGGGGGACTGAAATTTCGGAAGTCTGTCCTATCCATCCACCACCTACGACGCAAACACAAAGCTTTCTAAAACAAAAAACTTCCGACCAACTTTTCGCAGACATTTGTCACCCGCGCTCATAGTAATCAATTTTATGGAAGTTGTTTAATTCGACACTCCATTGTGTTGTTAACAGCGACAGCTGGATCAAAAGTGAGGGGTTCCCATTTTTTCCGTCAAATAAAGGCAAATTCTGTACCTTTATGTGGATACGAAAATTTTTTCATTCCCCAAATATTCTTTTCTTTGTAAAAAATAGGCAAATCAAAAACTTGGCGTCAAGAACTTTAAGTCAATAATTTTTGTTACTCCAAACCGGATACAGAATTAGCAACCAAAATGTACCAAAAATTTAGGACATTGCCAATTGCTCAATGAGTATAAAAAAAACTATAAGCTGGATATGATTTCTCATCTATGCAATGAGAAGGGAGGGGGGTTATTGGCACTCAAAAAGCATAGCGTTAGACCTAGAGCTCAGAATACTTAACGATATATATATATATATATATATATATATATATATATATATATATATATATATATATATATATATATATATATGTGTGTGTTGTATATATATATATATATATATATATATATATATATATATGTGTGTGTGTTGTATATATATATATATATATATATATATATATATATATATATATATATATATATATATATATATATATATATATATATATATATATAGAAAACTAGCATATTAAAAGTGGGTTAAGAGCTTTTGGGCTTAAGGGCAAACAAGCTGAACAAAATCCAAATCTTAGACCTGGAGTTTCGGATTAATATATATTTCCCCAAAACGTCAAAAGATTTGTCTTAGTTGAGCTCTTAGACGATCTCTAGGGAAAGAGAGGAGAAACCTTATTTTCCTTTGAGTGATTAGCCTTGTTCGCTAAAGAATTTTTCTATTTAATAATATGAACATGGTTTTCAGAGGAGCTAGCATTCAGATAAGCAAGCAGTGCACAGGGAGCTAAGACTCTTGCTCCTTCATTTTTACACATTCACACATTCCTAGTAAAATTTTTTATATATTACACAGAACTAGTCAGCATGCAATTTTTTTTTATTTGTTTTTCTCGAAATTTTGACCCCTCCTTAAGTAACATCAATGTGCCTTTTAGCCTGTTTTGCTAGTTATTATTCCATGAAAAACTTCCAAAATTTTACTTTACTTTCCTTTTCTTTTTTTGCTAGATTCTGTAACGAAGTAAGTAAGAAAAGAAAGATTCCCTTTCCTATAGTAAACGCTGAACAACAGGAGTTAGATAATAAAAAAAAAGACTTAGTATAAAAACTTAGTTGAAAACTTAAACCAATTTTCAATTTTACCACAGTTAAAACGGTATATTATAAAAGTCCTCCTCGCCCTTTATTATACTCGAATCCATATGAACATTTTTTTCTCATGCATCCAAAGACCAACACACTTATCAGTTTATTTTTTTCTTATCTATATATATAAAAATAAGTTGTCTGTCTGTCTGTCTGTGGATCAGGTGACGTCATGTTTCTGTGTTGACTGACGTCATGAAATTAGTTGTCGTCATTTTTGCTTAAGTGACGACCGGGAACCTCAAAGAGAAATTACAGACTGGGACACCCGGACACAAATCACGACCGGGACACAGGGAATATAAATAACGACCGGGACACAGGGACACAACTACAACGGGGACGCCGGGGGCACAGGCGGGATATATAAATGACGACCGGGACACAGGGATTGTTCGAATAGAAATTACAGACCGGGACACAAATGACGACCGGGACACCAGGACACAGGGAATATAAATGACGACCGGGACACTCAAAGAGAAATTACAAACTGGGACACCGGGACACAAATGACGACCGGGACACAGGGAATATAAATGACGACCGGGACACAGGGACGCATCATTAGAATA
Source organism: Artemia franciscana (assembly GCF_032884065.1). NCBI lineage: Eukaryota > Metazoa > Arthropoda > Branchiopoda > Anostraca > Artemiidae > Artemia > Artemia franciscana. Next base: position 4,381,069 of record NC_088867.1, on the reverse strand, counting down.
ATGAGGTATAGATCTGAATACGGATTGTTTTTCCCATGGACAATTATATGTTGCATGTTCAAGAGTCAGTAAACCTGACAATCTATTTATATGCACAGACAATGGGACAGCGAAGAATGTTGTATATTCGCATGTTTTACGTAGTTAAAAACGTATATTTATATCTATCTCTATTCACAGGTGGGACACAGGGACACAACTACAATGGCGCGTAACTAATATGGCGCGTAACGACTTACGCGCGCGGAGGGGCTTGGGGGGGCGCGAAGCGCCCCACCAACTAGGTGTTGGGGTGGCGCAAAGCGCCACCCCAACAGCTAGTTTAATATATATATTGACCATGCGAAAACAGGATAGCGTTCAGCAACGGCAGAAACTAAAGTTTGTGTTTTTTTTCTCAATCAATCAATCAATCAATTTATTAATACTAAAGAAAACTATTACAAAAGTAAATCAATTTAATTTTTATCTCTCTTTTAATTCTATCCCAATTTGTATGTCACTTCTCTTCTTTTAAAATCTTGTCTTGTTCCAGTGTTTTTTTTTTTTTTTTTTTTTTTGTATATATTTTATAAGTGTTTTTTTTTGTTCTCTGTGGCCCATTACAAGCATAGCTTCTTGGGCCTATTAATTGATTTACTTTTGTAATAGTTTTCTTTAGTATTAATAAATTGATTGATTGATTGTTTTTTTTTCAAGTTATTAAATAACATAGGCTAGCTGAAAATTCTTTGACCAGACTTTGCAGAAAAAATTTGATTTGGATTGCCTTTACTGAAAAGCTGTATAATCTTCAATAATTATTAGTTTTTCTTTCGAATCTCAACAGTTATCTTCTTGTAAATTTATATTTTCCTTCGCTGAGACTCTATAAAAAACAACAACATAGTGTTCAGCAACAGCATAATTAAAAATGTTTTTTTTTAACCTGGAATAATACTTCAAGATTTGCCCAATACTGAATTAAATAAGAAAAAAAGTTATTTCAAGTGATTGTAAAAAGTGACATCAAAACCTAAAATGAACACAATCTATTCCGTACATGATGGGAGTTTCCCCCTCCACAACCATCCACACTTAAGTTTTATTGTACTTCAAAAATACTTCTTAATCCATTTAAACGGTTCTTGTGTTTTGAACAATTGTTTTAAATAGTCCGGATAAAAAGTCAGACTTTACGATGGCGAAAGTCCCCCTTATATAGAGAATAATTTATGTTTGTTTAAGGTTTTCATATCAGTCTTAACTTTCATATGAAAAAATAGTTGTTTTATTTATCTTTATTTTTTTTTAGTTTTAATGGTATATCCAGGATTACCGTAAATAAAAATTTATCATGTTTTTTTACATTGTAAATAATACAAGGCTACTCGAAAAGTCTTAAAGCAGACAATGCTGAAATACTTGACCGAAATTTGCCCTTCACTGAAGAACCGTATGATCTTCCTTTGTTTGGTACCAAAATCAAACATGCTTTAATTCAAAAACGTTCAGAAATTAAATAAAAAAACTAACTCGCTCTTTACACTAAATCGTAAGTTTTGTCCCAATTCTTTAAGAATGACCCCTGAATCAGAAAGGCCGTAAAATAAATAGTTGAAATTACTAAAAAAAACTTTAGCATAAAGAGCGAGGTATTTATGTCCTCCTAAATACCTCGCTCTTTATGCTAAAGTATTTTTAGAACCCCTTATATGCGTAATAATATCTGTTCGTTTTAAGTTTCAATGCTACTCCTTACTTTCAATTGAAAAAACTTTTCATGTTTATTTTTTCATTGTTTTATTTTTTATAGTAATGCTAGAAAATCCTGCGCCCTTTTCATTGAATTTTTCTTCCCCCATGACATATTCCTCCAAGGAAAGATCCTCCCAAATAGCCCTCTCCCTCAACTCCACCCCCCAAACCAAAAAAAAAACTGAAAACGTCTGCACATTTCCCAATAACCATTACTGTATGTAAACACTGGTCAAAGTTTGTAGCTTACAGCTCTTCCCCCAGGGATTGTGGGGGAGTAAGTCATTCCTAAGGACATAGTTATTATGGTTTTCGACTATGGAGAACAAAATGGCTATCTCAAAATTTTGATCCGTTGACTTTGGGAAAAAATGAGCGTGGGAGGGGGCCTAGGTGCCCTCCAATTTTTTTTGTCGCTTACAAAGGGCACTAGAACTTTTCATTTCTATTAGAATGAGCCCTCTTGCGACATTCTAGGACCACTTGGTCGATACGATGACCCCTGGGGAAAAGAAAAAAACAACAACAAATAAACACGGACCCGTGATTTGTCTTCTGGCAAAAAATACGAAATTCCACATTTTTGTAGATAGGAGCTTGAAATTTTTTCTATAGGGTTCTCTGATATGCTGAATACGATGGTGCGATTTTCGTTAAGATTCTATGACTTTTAGAGGGTGTTTAACCCTATTTTCCAAAATAAGGCAAATTTTCTTAGGCTCGTAACTTTTGATGACCAAGATCAAATTTGATGAAACTTATATATTTAGAATCAGCAGAAAAATCCAATTCTTTTGATGTATTTTTTAGCATAAAAATTCCGTTTTTTAGAGTTTCGTTTACTATTGAGCCGGGTCGCTCCTTACCACGAACTGTTTGATTTTTCTTTTGAATCACAACGGTTATCGTCTTAACGCCTAAAAACGGCCTAATTTTTATTTATTTTTTTTTTTTACAAATCTGCTTGGGTTTACTAAAATTTAAAACAGTAAAAATTTAATTTGAATTTTTGAAAATAGTTTAAATAACTCTGAAATGGTTGGTTGATGGCTGAAATAATTTCTTATGTAGGCTATAAAGTTGTTTTTTTTTGTTCGGACAAGTACACCTCCCTGGATGAATTTATCCTCTAGACTCGTGTCGACGCATATTAGGACCCCTCTCACTAGGTAGAGCGACGTTCCAATAGATTCTCAGAATTACCTAGATGGGAAAACAGGTAATTTCTTAATTTCATTTACTATAAAGTAAAATTTTCTTTCAACAAGGAAGCCATGAAATCAAAAAAACTAATTTCAAAAGTCAGATTAGTTAATTTATAATAGACCCCTGGATAGGATCTTTTCTCAAAGAGACAGCCCAGCAGTCAAGACCCTCAAAGAGTGACTGCAATTTGGTTCCATAATTATTACGATCAAACAAAGTAGAATCTTTATAAGAGGAGTCTAATTTTTCACCATTGTTAAATGTCCCGAACTTGGAAGTTTAATTTGGGGAGAGGACACAATTCCCAGAAATTACAAGTATTAATTAGTTGTAAAGTCTTAAAAATATCCGGATTTATTGGGGCATTCAGTTCCCTTTTATGCACGATTTTGAGCTATCTATGGCCCTCATTTCGTCGTTATCTTGAATTCCCAGAATTAACTTAAAAATTAGCTAAACACATCCTATACTGCGCATTATGTTTGGCACCAAGACTTATGTACCTAATACATTCTAGTTGTTGACTTAATTAGTTTGGGAAACTTAATAGCCGATATGACTTGATTATATGTTAAGAAACGTAACCTAAGAATTTTAAATCTTCAAAAAAAAAAATACAAAGATTAAAATTGTTCTACATTAATTATTGGATTCCTTTTCAGTGTTTTAACCTTAAACCTACAGTAAATTTTATCTGTTGACCCCAGCAGTCATCTTTTGTATTGAAATTTCATGCCTATAAAACGTAATTTTTCACTAGGAATTAAATCTCTTTCTATTTTTATTTTCACATATTGCCTATTTCGTCAAGGTGACAATTCGATAGATAAAATCCGTCTGAAATAGATTCCCGTTGTCGCACCCCCTTTTTCGAATGTTATTGCTAATCGAAATCCAAAACCAGTTCCCATTTCAGTACAACGGAGGGAAGAAGAAAAAGAAGAATTCAAGGGAAGGTATCATAATCAATTTTGTTTAAAGTTTTATTAAATTTGTTAGGTGCTTATATCAAGATGAGCCCATGTGTTGGGTGGTAGCTTTTGAATTATTTGTTTGATATATAGTCTTAAGCATTCTGTTTATGACACTTATTGACGACACGACTGCCTGTCCATGGACTATTCTTTGCGGTTGAGTGTGTATGGCTATGCTGTTTGACCTATGTAATTAGTTGGGTGAGTAGGGTTAAGGCTTCGTTCAAGTGATTATATATATTAATTATTAAAGTAGGAAAACAGTCTTCCTTTCTATTTCTGTCTTTTTCTTCTTCTTCTCTTATCTTCGGTTGTGTGGTGTGTGCTTGTTTCTGTGTTTGTGCTGTTGCATTGATGATTTTTTTTCCCACTATAATGTCATCTAGTTTTTCAATATTACATTTTTCAAAGACTTTTAGGGATCCCATTTAAATACGTATTAATCCTGAAATTAACACACGGAGGGTGCATTAATTTTTATCAGTGGTAAGTGACTCCTAAAATGAAAATCCAGTTTGCTAATTGTTAAATAGACATGGGTCTTTTCCGTGTATTAATATGTTTTCGCGTGTATTAACCTGGGACTTGTCCAATGTCCTTTGTCCAATCTACTAATCATGCTAAAAAGAGGCAAAGCTTTTGCCTTGCTTTTAGTAAAGGACCATAAAGTTTCAATTTGTTCTTACTTATCTATTAAATGAAAAAAAAAAAAAAGTTTTTTTTTCAACTGAAACTAAGGAGCGACATTAAAACTTAAATAGGAAAAGCCCCTTTCATATACGAAGTAATTTCTGTTCGTTTTAAGTTCTAATGTCGCTCCTTACTTTCAGTTAAAAAACTAGTTTTTTATTTAGTTTCTGGACGTTTTTGAATTAATGTATGTTTTGATCTTGGCTTTCCGCACGTAAATAATTAAAACAAAATATGCATATTAATTGTTTTTTTGCTAAATGGCTGTCTCATAGTTTTACTTGGAAGATTTTGAGAAAAAAAAGAGCGAGGGAAGAGGCCTAGTTGCCCTCCCATTTTTTGATTACTTAAAAAGACAACTAGAACTTTTAGTTTTTTACGAACGTTTCCATTAGTAAAAAATATACGTAACTTACGAATTAACTTACGTAACGAACTTCTATATTGGTATGTTTTTATTGTGTATATGAGGGGGTTCACCCCCTCGTCAATACCCCGCTCTTTACACTAAAGCTTAAATTTTGTTCCAATTCCTTAAGAATGACCCCTGAGTCACAAAGGCCGTAGAATAAATAGCTGAAATTACTAAAAACACTTTCGCTAAAGAGCGAGGTATTAGGAGGAGGTAAACCCCTCATATGCGTAATAATTTCTGGTCGTTTTAATTTTTAATACTGCTCCTTACTTTCAGTTGTAAAAACTTTTCATATGTATTTTTTCATGTTTTTTTTTATAATGCAAAAAAATCCTGCACCCCCTTCTTTGAAATTCTCTTGCCCCATGACAAACTCCTCCATGGAAAGATCCTCCCACGTAACCCCCCTCAAATTCTCCCCCCCCCCAAACAAAAAAAAAATCCCCCTGAAAACGTCTGTACACTTCCTAATAACCATTACTATATGTAAGCACAGGTCAAAGTTTGTAACTTGCAGCCCCTCCCACGGGGACTGTGGGAGAGTAAGTCGTCCCCAAAGACATAGTTATTAGGTGTTTCGACTATAATGAAAAAGCGGATATCGCAGAATTTTGATCTGGTGACTCTGTGGAAAAATGATCGTTGGAGGGGGCCTAGGTGCCCTCCAATTTTCGGGGTCACTTAAAAAGGGCACTAGAACTTTTAATTTTTGTTAGAATGAGCCCTCTTGCGAAATTCTAGGACCAATGAGTCGATACTATCACCCCTGAAAAAAAAAACAAATAGACACACATCCGTGATCTGTCTTCTGGTAAAAAATACGGAATTCCACATTTTTGTAGATAGGAGCTTGAAACTTCTACTGTGGGGTTCTATGATACGCTGAATTTCATGGTGTGATTTTCAGTCCTCTCCATAATCCTCAGCGCAAGGGTTGTAAATAATGCCCCGAGGGCTAGTAAGGTTCTTATCGAAATGGTTGTCATATAAACTTCGGAGGGAGCTGATTATATTGGAAATCAGATGTTCTAGTGCCTTTTTTAAGAGTAAAAATGATTGGTAGCAGCCCCCCCTGACGTCCTATTTTCCCCAGATGCATCCAAAAGAAATTTTTGAATCGACGATTTGTCCAAAGATAGTCCAAAGACCATATAACAAGGGCTTTGGGGGTGACAGAATCCCCCAGAGTCTGTGAGTAAGTTATGCCCCAGTGGCATATAAGTTTTTACGGAAAGGTTGGTCGTGTGAACTTTAGAAGAGGTTCATTTGATTGGACATGTAAAGTTCTACTTCCTTTTAAGAGTCAAACATGATGGTGAGCAGCAAGCCCTTCCTCCCGATCATCCTCTTTTCCCGGAATGTATTCAATTGAAGTTTTGAAATAGCCATTTTGTTGCCAATAGTCAAAATATTATATAAAAATGGGTTTAGGGTGGACACAATCCTCATGAGCCCTTGGGCAAGGGTTGTAAGTTCTACATACTATATACCCCTCCGGGGTATATAAGGTTTGTATGGAACGAGTCGTGTAAACTTTGGATTAGATGGAGCTCATTTGAGTAGAAGTCGGAAGTTTCAGTCCCCTTTTTAAGAGTCAAAATTGAATGGAGGTCAACCAGCCCCCCCTAACCCTATCATTCCTTCAAATACATCTGATTGAAATTTTAAGGGAGCTATTTTGTTCAGCATTGTTGAAAGGCCCAGTAATTGTGTATTTGGGGATATCAACCTCCATTTACTGCTACTACTCCTACTTCTATCCAAGTACTTGTAAGGCTAAGAACATTGAGATGAAAATTTAAAGGAGTATATAAACATACAGGTTATCAGAAGGACATACCGGCAATGTCATAGCAATGGCTGATTGTATTAAGTTGAAACTTCCAGGACTTGATGCGAGAAATGTCCTACTGACCTAAGGTAAAATTTTAAGTAGATCCAGTAAATATTCTATGATGACTAGGCATGATCTGAAAGGTATAAAAAGTCTACAAGCTTAACAATTCAGGGTTAGTCCCAACTCATTGACCACCAGTTATTTTATAGGTATAATATTTAATAAGATAAATTGGACACAAATATAATGAATTTCTCGCTGTACGAAAGAAAAGTTGGTACTTGCCATTAACATGCTCACGGAACACGATTTCCAGCACCGTTATGAAAATGGAAAATTCATGTGGAGCGCTAAAAGAATAGAAGTGACATAGAATTTAAAAACAAATTTTACTTCCTTCAAAAAATCTCTAATTTACTTTTCTTATATTTTTATTCAATCAGCTCTGCCATTGTTTTGAGGAATCCGTCTCATTGTTCCAAGGCGTTAATAAGAATTCTGGAAATTAGCAGATTAGGAAACCAGATGTCATAGATATCTCAATTAAAGCTTTCTGTGAGCGTCTGATAGCTGGAGAGGAATTGCCTTGCTCTTACCCACTCTTCAGTGAGAAAAGATAAGCCTCTTGGGGGAAAATATGGAACTGGACATGAAAGTGGTTTTCTGTTTGTCTTCTTTCGTCCCGGGATTTGTCAAATCTTCCCCCATTTACAGCAAAGAGGTTTTTTTGTTTTATGTCTCGACTACAGTAATTTACAAAATATTGTCCTTTCATAATGGATGTTTTTGTAGATGTAATTAGAACATTAGTAATACAGGTCTGCACGTAGAAACTGCGCATGATTTTTACGTAGTTTATTATAAATTTCAACCAGAAATAAATAGAGATTACACTCCAATTTCATGCAAAGATTGAATGTTTTTATTTCTATGCACTATTTCTGGCGAGAAAAAAACAACCCCACCATTTTAAACCCTGGCTTAATTATGTTTGTGTTTAATTAATACTGAGTGACTAATCGAGATGGAAAAGAAAATGATAATTTTGGATGAGACAGATAATTCTGTTTTTTAAAATCTAATGAACCTGATTCTGTTTACAACGAAAAAACCAGATTAAGTTAGAAAACCATCTATTTTAAATAGTTATTTGTAGGTTAGACCCCTGGATAACTCCTGTAAAAAAAAAAAAAAAAAAAAAAAAAAAAAAAAAAAAAAAAAAAAAAAAAAAAAAAAAAAAAAAAAACACGCATCCGTGATCTTTCTTCTGGCAAAAAAAAAATGCAAAATTCCACATTTTTTTTATACAGGAGCATGAAACCTTTACCATTGGACTATCTGTTATGCTGAGTCTGATGGTGTGATTTTCATTAAGATCGCTTGATGTTTGGAGGTATTTCCCTCTTTTTCAAAATTTTGGCAAATTTTTCCAGGCTCCTAACTTTTGATGGTCAAAATTAAACTTGAAGAGTTTTTTATATTTGAATAAGTATTAAAATTCAATCCCGTTGTTGTATCTATTATTATCAATACTCTATTTATTAGTGTTTTGGTTACTATTAAGCCGCATCGCTCTTTTTGGCTAAACAAGCAGAAGCAGGGGGTTATGATATAATGGGTTATAAATATTAAAAATATACAAAACAGTCGTAAGATTGCAGAAATTGGCTGAGCTCCAAATTTTGTGTGACATATCATGCCAGTAAAAACCACACAAGTTTTATGAGCTACATAACGTTTTACAATTGCTTGTTTTTCTATATTTCAAAATTCTTAAAACAAAACAAAAAATAGTCTCGTAATATTTTTGATCCATTCAGTTTTTCATCATAGTAAGTGTGGAATTTCTAATCAACTTAAAATTTAGTGTTAGACTTTTTGTTTCCAAAATGACCTCAGAGATAATACTTTTGACATTAATTACAATTGACCTTGACAATAAATGATAAACAAATTATAAGCAGGAAAGGAGGCAAAAGCAATTTGAGCGTCAACGGGAAAGTTACATGATTTTTACAAAGCGGATTAAATGTTCATAGTGAACTATACCGTTAATGGGGGTGAACATTTTAATTATGTTAAAAGAAAATTAAAGTTACAGTAGTAGGATACGGATACATATTTTTTTTGCGGTAACATCGGTACATCGGATACATATTTTGTTGCACTAACATCGGTAGCTTGTCCTAACAAAAAACCATTTAATCACATATTTTGCGGCTTAGAATTGTTCAGATGGTTCATTGTTCAGAAGAGTTCATTTATCCAACAAAAAGTATGACGAAAAAAGAAAAAATCATAAACATATTCTATCCACCCTCTCTAAGTCTTTACGGCCCGCGGTCCAGGTAAACAGAGAAAGAAACACAATAAAATTAAAAACAGTCACTGAAAAAAAAATCTAGGCACATTAATTACTATGTGCAATAAACATTTCCAACATACTTTGCAAACATGGCTCAGAGACACCTACTCCAGGGGGAATGAAAAAATAGCAGTAGTAAACAGAACAATACAAAATAATAATAGCAATAGACAATAAAACCGGAAAAGCGGAAAAAAATTATCAAGAAGCATAAAAGTTTGTATTTTAGGTACCTAACGAGTAAACGAGTTAAACTCCGTAACTGCTACAGGTAGAGTATTCCAGGTAGAATGACAGGCAGTCAGGGCAATGAAGTCCAATCTGACTGACGGGGTTCTTCCAACAAGATATTGGATAAAATCTAATATTCTACCAATCAGAGATTAGAATTAAAAATAAGTATTAAAAAAGGGGCTAAAAATTACAGTTTCAACAATACTGTGTAATAAAGAACAATTTGAGGGAAGTGGGAACTTCCTGGGAGGGTGTAAGGAAGGAGGATTTGAACGAATTGGGATGGAGGAGTAGCGTGCGTAGCTATGTTGGCCCCAGACGGATTGATGCTGCGTGATTAACTGTTAGTGCCAAGCATTCCACCAAGGAGTAAAGTCCGAAAAGTTCAACAAATACAATTTGGAAAACATTTTTGCAGAGACACGACTGTGGATTTTGAAGAAAACAACCTCTTAGGTGTGGGTACTCATTCCTTTCTGAAATTTTGAAAATAACGAATATGGTAAACATAAACTTTTCAGTTTTCAATTGTAAAAACACTAGAAAACACTTTTTCCTCTTATAAAAGGATCATACTGTCCCTGTCTCAAATGAAAATTGGTATAGGTATTTGCTAAACTTTATATATCTTATATTTTGAATAAATGCATTAAAATGGCAAATACCTGCCGCAAAGTTTCAACTGATGTTACCAAAAAATATGTTTTCAATTTTTTTTATATTTGCCAAAACTTTGATGTATAAATCCAGCCAAGTGTTCAAACCTTTTACGTTTTCAAGGTCTCTCGATCCCAGTATTCTAGAAATAAATACTTGTGGATCCCATAGAACAAAAATCGGAGTTTTAAAGCGAGGTTTCTAACCTCAGGATTGGCTCTAGACCAGTTGCATGGATAAAAGCTTTTTTTTCCGGTGGGTACGCTGAAATCTTGGAAAGGGAACTTTGGAAAATCATTAGTGAATTATTTGGGAGTTAAATTAAATCCCAGGAGGAATTGTATACAAATCGATTCTTTAATGGAAGGGCCTTATTTCTCCTGTTTGCACCCCTTCTCTAGCCTTTAATGTCCAGCAACTTTGAATGTAACAGATGGGCAGGGACTTGCTATGAAGTTTGAGTAGACCCCTTGACTACTATGTTTAATTTATTAATTTCTCTTATTTTATTACTTTTTATTTTATTATTAATTATGTAAAATATAACGTAAAACCAAATTTTTTTTTACGAACTGTGGTACCCCTGCTTCTTCTGCTGTCAGAAACAGAAGCAATTTGCCTTACAAATGTCAAACACTTCTGAAATAATAATACTGCCAAGCTATTCTTGGAGATGAGACGTAGAAGTATTGTTATCATATGCTGAACATTTGCACGATCTTTATTACCTTTCTCGCCAGAATAATAGATTGACATTAAGGCAGGAGGACTCTCAAGGAATCTTCTTATACTTCCCATGTTAAACATTTGGAGTTTGCCTGATGTTCCTGAATTAGTGATTTCGGCGGTTTTTATATAAATAGAAATAAAAACAAATCTGGTGAATACTTTGATCTAATCAAATCTTCAAGCCGACAATTATTTTTTTATAATTCCAAAATAATTATAAAACCTGTTTCGGGTTTGCATTCTAGATTGCTATGCTTGACACTGTTGTTGTGGGGTATGAAAAAATAGAGCAAAAAATTTTCTATTCAACTATCAGAAACTTATTTCTATAATATATAATTCCTGGCTTCAGTTCCTTAAAATACTTTACATGTTTGTGTTTCGAAGTCCAAAATTCCCCTCAAAAGACTAGATTCAGCTGTAATCAGAGCGTGTGAGAATGCATAAATTACACCAAGGGATCCACTCGGATTGTCCAGGAGCGATTCAGTCAAGTATTAGCTAGTTGTAACCTGTTAGAACAGAGTCTAGAGAATAAGTAGCGTGCAGATATCAAACTGCCGGTTAATAAATATATATAAAAAATTATATTGTATAAATAATTACAAGAAGATTTGCTAAGGATAGCCTGTGCCTAATCGTAATTTTGAGTGAGAAACCCGCTTAAGTTCAACCTTCTTATGTTTGTTTAGTTGAAGCGACGAAGAAAACTGATACCTCTGCATTTGACCGAGTTGCCGCCTAAGAAAAAGAATTGACTAGGGAGTAAAATGCTTGGACCTTCGCCTTATATTTTGGAGCAAATCTATAAACCCTGAACCTTTGCGGGGATCAGTGCATAATGATTGTTGTCTAATTTTTCTTTGAATATAATTTATCTTATCTTAAACAGCGTGTTTCTTTTTTTTTTAATGGTTTGATTTTGAAGCAACTGAATTTTTTTGCTTTCTTTTAATCGGTGTTTATTTTATTATAACGAACAGAAAACAAATTAATTATTTTGGTTTGAACAGATAAACTTCCAATAAACAGTAACAAATTTCATTATAAACTAAATTAATCGATATCAGAATTGGTATTAGGCAACGAAAAACAAAAACAAAAAAAGGCGAATATAAACAACGATATCAAGTTGCAGAAAGATAAACAAATTTGTATGAACAGTTCATCTTTAACAGTTCATCTGGGATGAGCACCGCACACTATCCCAGTCTTTGCAAGCAAGTTTCAATTTCTGTAGAGTCTTTGATCGAACTGGTGGATAAAATGTCGTGATGGGCTAAAACATGTTACACTTCCATGGCTCTCCCCTATCTATGGATGCTGGGTACTGCATCTACAAGTGTAACACATGATGTGGAACTTATCCATAGTGGAAGATGGTAGAATCTCCCAAGAAATCAGATAGCTAGAGGACGTAGACACCTTCTATCCAAACACTTCTAACCGAGTTTATTCTAGCATGACTTTTGTGGAACCAAAGAGGGACAGCAACTTACTTTAAAACCTTGAATTATCTCATGTTTAGTAATTCATGGAATAAAAACGATCATCCCCTTTCCCTGAACTTAACATGTTTCTTAGATTTTAGAAAGAATTTCCTTTACTAATATTATAGATGTTTGTTATATTATCAAACAGTTCGTGGTAACGAACTGTAGTAAGGAGCGACCCGGCTCAATAGTAACCAAAACTCTAAAAAATCGAATTTTGATATCAACAGCTACATCAAAAGAATTGCATTTTAATGCTGATTTCAAATATATAAGTTTCATCAAGTTTAGTCTTACCCATCAAAAGTTACGAGCCTGAGAAAATTTGCCTTATTTAGGAAAATAGGGGGAAACACCCCCTAAAAGTCGTAGGATCTTAACGAAAATGACACCATCAGATTCAGCGTATCTGAGAACCCTACTGTAGAATTTTCAAGCTCCTATCTACAAAAATGTGGAATTTTGTATTTTTTGCCAGAAGACAAATCACGGGTGCGTGTTTATTTGTTTGTTTTTTGTTTTGTTTTTTCTTTTCCTCAGGGGTCATCGTATCGACCAAGTGGTCCTAGAATGTCGCAAGAGGGCTCATTCTAATGGAAATGAAAAGTTCTAGTGCCCTTTTTAAGTGACCAAAAAAATTGGAGGGCATCTAGGCCCCCTCCCACGCTCATTTTTCCCCAAAGTCAACGGATCAGAATTTTGAGATAGCCATTTTGTTCAGCATAGTCGAAAACCATAATAACTATGTCTTTGGGGGTGACCTACTCCCCCACAATCCCTGGGGGAGGGGCTGCAAGTTACAAACTTTGACCAGTGTTTACATATAGTAATGGTTATTGGGAAGTGTACAGACGTTTTCAGGGGGATTTTATTTTGTTTGGGGGTGGGGCTGAGGAGAGGGGGCTATGCTGGAGGATCTTTCCTTTGAGGAGTCTGTCATGGGGGAAGAAAAATTCAATGACCAGGGCGCAGGATTCTCTAGCATTACTATAAGAAAACAATGAAAAATAAACATGAAAACGTTTCTTCAAATGAAAGGAAGGAGTAGCATTGAAACTTAAAACGAACAGAGATTATTACGCATATGAGGGGTTCTAAAAATACTTTAGCATAAAGAGCGAGGTATTTAGGAGGAGATAAATACCTTGCTCTTTATGCTAAAGTATTTTTAGTAATTTCAACTATTTATTCTACGGCCTTTCTAATTCAGGGGTCATTCTTAAAGAATTGGGACAAAACTTACGATTTTGTGTAAAGAGCGAGGTATTAACGAGGGTACAAACCCCCTCGTATACATAATAAAAATATAAGGTTGTGAAAGTTTGCTACGTAAGTTAATTCTTAAGCTACGTATATTTTTTACTAATAAAAACGTTCGTTAAAAATTAAAAGTCCTAGTTGCCTTTTTAAGTAACCGAAAAATTGGAGGGCAACTAGGCCTCCTTCTCCACCCCTTATTTCTCAAAATCGTCTGATCAAAACTAAGAGAAAGCCATTTAGCCAAAAAAAGAATTAATATACAAATTTCATTTTAATAATTTATGTGCGGAGAGCCAAAACCAAACATGCATTAATTCAAAAACGTTCAGGAATTAAATAAAAAAAAAACTAATTTTTTTAGCTGAAAGTAAGGAGCGACATTAAAACTTAAAACGAACAGAAATTACTCCGTATATGAAATGAGTTGTCCCCTCCGCAATCCCTCGCTCTTTACGCTAAAGTTTGACTCTTTGCCACAATTCTACTTTTTAAAACAATTAAAAGCTTTAGCGTAAAGAGCGAGGGATTGCGGAGGGGACAACTCATTTCATATACGGAGTAATTTCTGTTCGTTTTAAGTTTTAATGTCGCTCCTTACTTTCAGCTAAAAAAATTAGTTTTTTTTTATTTAATCATACTTAAGAGGGTGTGGGCTACCAGAATCAATTCATAAATTTCCTCACTTAGATATCGACGCATCTTCGCAATTCCTACTGTTGCTCATTGACCATTTGAAGAAATACCTTTAATTTGACCATTTGGAGAAAGTCAATAATGATTCAGAAAAGTGAAAACGATTTCTTCCTATAGCATGAGCAATCCATTTTACCGAGAGATAGGACTTGTAAAACTACTTGGGGGAGGGCTTCCCACCTTTCAAACCTTTCAAATGCATCTCATTGAGTAACCATGGAATTTACCTTTATAAGACATATTTCTCTTTCTGTTTTTCAGGCAAAAGATTACGCCTAATGGCAGTAATCCATTCAGAGCCTTGTGAGAAAATAATCGTTTTCCATATATTTCGTTTTTACAATTTCGAATTAACCAATTCAAATTTTGAGATTTAAATTTTGGATTCCGTTGGTAAGTATAAATACTAATGTGAACGCTATTGTAAATTCTTTCTTAAAGCTGCACGTCTTCATTTCCGATATCGAATTTGTAAATGTCAAATTAAGATTCGATTTATAACCCTATTTTGTGACAGATAGAATTATTAGGTCACAGGTGAAATTGTTTTTCTAATCTTGGGGTAATAGAACCTTGGAAACTTTATTTCAAGAATGTTATAAGTACTATTTGAGGCAGGAATGTCCCGAAGAATGATGCTAAAGGAATTCGGAAATAGTCATTCAAAACTGTATCAAGATATATTAACGAAAGTAAGGAGCGACCCGGTTCAATGATAACCGAAAGTCTAAAAAACGGAACTTTGATACCAATAGACACATTAAAAAAATTGGATTTTTATGCTAATTTCACATATATATGTTTCATCAAGTTTAGTTCTATCCATCAAAAGATACGAGCCTGAGAAAATTTGCCATAGTTTCGAAAAAGGGGTAAACACCCCTGAAAAGTCATATAATCTTAATAAGAATCATACCATCAGATGCAGCGTATCAGAGAACCTTGCTGTTGAGATTTCAAGCTCCTGTCAGTAAAATGTGGAATTTTGTGTTTTTGATCATGGATGCCTGTTTATTTGTTTGTTTGTTTTTTCCCCGGGGTGATCGTGTCGACCCAGCAGTTCTAGAATATTGCGAGAGGGCTCGTTTGAGTGAAATTAAAAATTCTAGTGTCCTTTTTAAGTCACCAAAACAAATTAGAGGGCAACTAGACCCCCTCCCACGCTCACTTCTCCCCGAAGTCACCGAGTAAAAATTTTGAGATAGCCACTGTGTTCAGCATAGTTGAACAATCTAATAACTATGTCTTTGAGGATGACTTAATCCCCCACAGTCCCTGAGGGAAGGGCAGCCAGTTATGAACTTTGCCCATAGTCTAAATGCAATATTGGTTATTGGGAAGTATACAAATGTTCTCAGGTGGATTTTTTTTTGGTGACGGGGGTCGGGAGATGGGGTTAAGTAAGAGAATATTTCCATGGAGGAATTTTTCTTAGGAGATGAAAATCTTCCATGAAGGGCACGACGGATTTCCCAGTACTATTTAAAAAACCATAAGAAATTAAATAAAGAAACAACTTTTTTCAACTGAAAGTAATGAGCAGCATTAAAAATCAAAATGAAGAGAAATTATTACGTATATGACGGGGTTAGACCCCTCGTCCATACCTCGCTCATTACGCTACCTTTTTTTTATAGTAAATTCAAAAGGTTTATTTATTCTAATTAAAACGCTTTTGTGATTCAGGGCCCATTCTTAGCGAATTGGAACAAAATTTGAACTTTTGCATAAAGAGTGAGCTATTGATGAGGGGGCGAAACCCCTTATACGTAATAATTTATGTTCGTTTTATCTTTTAATTTTGCTACATACTTTCAGTTGAAATTTGTTATTTTTTTTTATCGTGTTTTTACTAAAAAACAGAAATACCTGTTTTTAATCGTGTACAAAAAGTGACTTATGTTACGCGAGGTGGACTGCGTATGGTAAAATTGTGCCACGTGTGGTGGAATTGTGCCATGCAAAGTAAAAGTATACCACGAGCGGTGGCGCAAGTTGTTATCTGGGATGTAGAGAAGGTGGTGGAAAGTGCATTATCCCTTGATACATTGTTGCAATTTGACCACGAGTCTGATTGGTTTCTAAGTTATTTAGAAGTTTTGATTTCTTTTTTTTCTGAAATTCCATTTTCTCTGTTCTCAATCATAGAAATAGTTTTAAAATTTGATATTATTGTATTTTCAACTCAACAATTTAAAGTAAACATTTTTTTCCGAGACCGCACTGTCTTTCTAAGACAAACAAATAAACATTCAAATGAGGTTAAGTCTATTTATTAGACAGTGGAAACAGAAACAAAGAGTCTGAATATTCAACTTACAATTAGTATATTAAAGAAAACAACTTACAACTCAAGACTTTGGATGAACCCAGGTATTGAACTATCCCTAACCAATCTAGTGAATGAACAAAGTAATTGTTTTGTTATCTATTTTAACGCTTTAGTATATCTTCTGACGACGATCACTGTATATGTCGTCAGAATATACAGATTTTTGTATCGGTTTTCACTGTCTGATAAATAAACTTATTCCCATTTTATCAGTTTATTTTTTATATTACTATACAGCATATTTTTCTTTACAAGCCCTAATATGATTAAATAAAATAAACATTGTTTTTTTTAACTGTAAACAAGGAACGACATTAAAACTTACAACGAACAGAAATTATTCCGTATATGAAAAGGGGTTGTCCCCTCTTCAACCCCTCGCTCTTTATGCTAACCTTTTTATTGTCTTAAGAAGTAGAACGGTGACAAAGGGTCAAATTTTAGCGTAAAGAGCGAGACGTTGAGGAGAGGACAAACCCTATCATATACGGAATAATTTCTGCTCGTTTTAAGTTTTAATGTCGCTCCTTACTTGCAGTTAAAAAAAAACTTGTTTTTTTTTAAATTCCTGAACGTTTTACAGTTTTGGAATAATGCATGCTTTGATTTTGGCTCACCACAAATGAATAATTAAAACGAAATTTGCATATTTTTTTTTTTTGGCTAAATGGCTTTCTCATAGTTTTGATGGGGCGATTTTGATAAAAAAGAGATGGGGGAAAGGCCTAGCTGCCCTCCAATTTTGGTTATTTAAAAATGCAACTAGAGCTTTTCATTTTCTTACGAACGTTTTTATTAGTAATAAATATACGGAACTTACGAAATAACTTACGTAACAAACTTCTACATCTGTATATTTCTATTACGAGTTTGAGGGAGTTCACCCCCTCGTCAATGCCTCGCTTTTATACGCTAAAGCTTGAATTTTGTCCCAATTCTTGAAGAATGACCCCTGAATCATAAAGGCCGTAGAATAAGTAGTTGAATTTACTAAAGATATTTTAGCGCAAAGAGCTAAGTATAGTGGAGGAGACGAACCCCTTTATATACGTAATATTTTCTTGTTCCATCTTAAGTTTGAATGCTGCTCCTTACTTCTAGTAAAAAATAACTTATTTTTATTTATTTTCTCATTGTTTTTTTTTCAATAAAACGTCTGCACACTTCCCAATAACGTTTAACATATGTAAACAATCCTCAAAGTTTGTAACTTGCAGCCCCTCCCCTGGGGACTGTGGAGGATTAAGTCGTTCCCAAAAGAAATAGTTATTAGGTTTTTCGACTATGCTGAACAATTTGGCCATCTCAAAATTTTGATCCGGTGACTTTGGGAAAAAATTAGCGTGGGAGGGGGCCGAGGTGCCCACCAATTTTTTTGGTCACTTAAAAGGGCATTGGGACTTTATTTCTAGTGAAATAACTAAGTGAAATAGTGAAAAAACTTTAATTTCCTTTAGTTTGAACCCTCTCGTAACATTCTAGGACCACTGGGTGAATATGATCAACCCTGGGAAAAAAAAATATAAAAAAAACAAACAAACAAAAATCACGCATCCGTGATCTGTCTTCTGGCAAAAAATACAAAATTCCATATTTTTGTAGATATTAGCTTGAAGCCTTTACAGTAGGGTTCTCTTATACGCTGAGTCTGATGATGGGATTCCCGGTAAGATTCTATGACTTTTAGGGGGTGTTTTCTCCTGTTTTCTAAAATAAGGTACATTTCCTCAGGCTTGTAACTTTTGATGGTTCAGACTAAACTTGATGAAATTATACATTTAAAATCAGCATTAAAATGCAATTCTTTTAATGTAGCTATTGGCATCAAAATTCTGTTTTTTAGAGTTTCGGTAAAAAAGAAATTAAGTAAACAAACGCAGTTATTGTGTTCTTTTGGCGAGAGTGGCTCTTTTTTCCAGAGTAACGCTAAATAAATTTAAAAATAAGATTAAAAAATTAATGTGACAGATTTTCATTTAGGAATTTGTAATTCATTTTATGATTATATGGGCTTACACTATATGGTATTGGTTATATATCACTGATTTAGATATTTCTTCTTCCCCTGTTTAATTATTTTGTAATCTCCATGCAATACCAGGCGCTTTTAAAAATTATTCTTAATTATATTAATATCTATTGCAACTAATATGTATTATGTAATTCACTGTTTTAGCATTTATTAGTTATTATTTTTTACGATATATATTACTATTTTATGCATTAACTTATAAGTAAATCATGATTCAAAGTTATAATTTCTTAAGTTTCAATTTAACAAAGCACAAGTCTTTTTCTTTAGGAAATGAGTCTAATGTCTATTTTTCTTCTTTAGTTCCCCTAGTATTCCCCATTTCAAATTATATGAATCTTCTCTTAGACCATTCTTTAACAAGAGCTAACAAAATTGTTCTAGTAGTCGAGTTTAAAGCGAGACTAATCGCAATTTACATTACTTTAATGACACAGGCTGGTGGTAAGCCTATGGGACAGATGCTGTGTTTCCACAAAATGTTTTCCAACTGTTCGTGGTAACGAACTGGAAGTAAAAAGCAACCCGGCTCAATAGTAACCAAAACTCTAAAAAAAAACAGAATTTTGATACCAATAGATACATCAAAAGAATTGGGTTTTTATGCTGATTTCAAATGTATATAGTTTATCAAGTTTGGTCTTATCCATCAAAAGTTACGAGCCAGAGAAGAATTGCCTTATTTTCAAAAAAGGAGAAAATGCACCCTAAGAGTCATAGAATCAAACAGTTCGTGGTAACGAACTGTAGTAAGGAGCGACCCGGCTCAATAGTAAACAAAACTTTAAGAAACGGAATTTGTGTAACAATAATTACATCAAAAGAATCGAATTTTAATGCTGCATTTAAATATATAACCTTAATGAACTTACGTCCAAGACTGTTGTGTGAGGGCCAATTCTAACGGAAAATAAAAGTTCTAGTGCCCTTTTTAAGTGACCAGAAAGTTGGAGGGCATCTAAGCCCCCTTCCACGCTCATGTTTTCCCAAAGTCATCAGATCAAAATTCTGAGATAGCCATTTTATTCAGCATAGTCGAAAAACCAAATAAGTATGTTTTTGGGACCCTTACTCCCCCAATAGTCCCCGTGGGAAGGGCTGCAAGTTACAAACTTTGACCGCTGTTTACACATAGTAATGGTTAATGGGAAGTGTACAGACGATTTCAGGGGGATTTTTTTGGTTGGGGGAGGTGTTGAGGGGAAGGGGTTATGCGGGGGTGATTTCCCATGGGGGATTTGTCATGGGAGAAGAAAATTTCCATGAAGGGGGGGGGGAGGATTTCTTAGCATTTTTTAAAGAACAATGAAAAAATAAATGTGAAAATTTTTTTCTACGGAAAGTAAGGAGCAACATTAATACTTAAAGCGAACAGAAATTATTACGAATATGAAGGGTTCACCTCCTCCTAAATACCTCGCTTTTTATGCTAAAGTAATTTTATTAATTTCAACTATTTATTCTACGGCGTTTATGATTCAGGGGTCATTCTAAAGGAATTGGGACGAAACTTAAATTTTAGTATAAAGAGCGAGGTATTAACGAGGGGGTGAACCCCCTCATATACTTAATAAAGACATACGGATATAGAAGTTCGTTGCAAAAGTTAATTCGTAAGTTACATATATTTTTACTAATAAAAATGTTCGTAAAAAATTAATAGTTCTAGTTGCCTTTATAAATAACCAAAAAATTGGAGGGTAACTAGGCCTACTCCCCCGCTTCTTGTTTCTAAGAATCGTCCGATCAAAACTATGAGAATGCCATTTAGCCATAAAAATAAATTAATATAAAAATTTCTGTTCAATTATTCATATGCGGTGAGCCAAAATCAAGTAGAGTTGAGAGAAAGAGTCAAACTTTAGCGTAAAGAGCGGGGCGTTGAGGAGGGAACAGCCCCTTTCATATACGGAGTAATTTTTGTTCGTTTTAAGTTTTAACCTCGCCCCTTCTTTTCCGTTAAGAAACTTTTTTTTTATTTAATCTGAATTTAAATAACACCACCAGATTCAGCGTATTAGAGAACCGTACTGTAGAGGTTTCAAGCTCCTAGTATCTTCAAAATCTGGAATTTTGTATTTTTTGCCAGATGATAGATCACGGATGCGGGTTTTTTTTCAGGGTTGATTGCATGAACCCAGTGGTTCTAGAATGTCTCAAAATATTTTATGCGAATACAAACTAAAAGTTCTAGTGCTCTTTTTAAGTGACCAAATAAGTTCGAGGGCAACTAGGCAGCCTCCCAGACTCATTTTTTTCCAAAGTCACCTTGTCAAAATTTTTTGATTGTCATTTTTTATCAGAATAGTCTGAAAACCTAATAATTACGTCTTTTTGGACAACTGAATCCCCAAAGTTATGAACTTTGCCCATTGTTTGCATTTAGTATTGGTTATTGGGAAGTATACAGACGTTTTTAAGGTGTATTTTTCTGCTAGGAGGAGATTCGGGGGTTACGTGGGAGGATGTTTCTATGGAGGAATTTTTCATATGGCGCTATTGCGCTGCCCATGTACGAACGACGTTGGTACATTGTATTACTTATTTATTTTTCTGTTTAGACATGCACTTCAGATCGAAAAAATTGTCGTAGAAACTTCAAAAGGGGCTAATTCGATTGGAAATTGAAATGGAAATGGCCCATGTACGAACGACGTTGGTACATTGTATTACTTTTTTATTTTTCTGTTTAGACATGCACTTCAGATCGAAAAAATTGTCGTAGAAACTTCAAAAGGGGCTAATTCGATTGGAAATTGGAAGGGCTAGTGCCCTTTTTATTAGTCAAAAGTAATCGGAGTTAAACCGAGTTGAAAGGTTTGGAAATTATGCCTTTGAGGATGAAGAACCCCCCCCCCCCATGTCCTTAAGGACAAAGGCTGTAATTTATGTCCTGGGGGCATATATGGTTTTTATAGAAAGTTTTGAACCTTTGAAAAATTCAAAGGGGCTTATTTGATTGGAAATTGAGAGGGCTAGTACCCGTGTTAATATTCGAAGGGGATCGAAGGGTGAATCTCCCCCCCATGCCCATCATTTCGCCAAACACTTCTGATCAACATTTCGATATGGTCATTTTGTTTAACGTTGTTGAAAGGTCTGGAAGTGATGTCTCTGGGGATGAAATCCCCTCACAGCCAGCAGGACAAGGGTTGTAAGTTATGCCCTTGAGCATATAAGGGTACGCCCACCATTTCTCCAAACACACCCAATCAAAATTTCGACGTAACCATTTTGTTAAACGCAGTTGAAAGGTCCAGATGTCTTTGAGGAGGACATCACCCCTCCCCCTCACAGTAATCAAAAGCGAAAGTTGTAATTTATGCCTTGGCGGCATATAACGTTTTTATAAAAAGTGTTCAAGAAACTTCAAAAATGGCTCATTTGATTGGAAATTGAGAGGGCTAGTGCCCTTATTAATAGTCGAAGGTGATCAGAGGGTGATGAGGACAAGGGTTTAAGTTATGCTCTGAGGGTATATAAGGTTTTTATAGAAAATGAGGTCATATAAAATTTGGAGGGGGCTAATTGGATTGGTAGTCAGAAGTTCTAGTGCTCTTTTTAATTGTCAAAGTGATCGGAGTGCAGCTACCCCTCCCCCCCCACACACACACATTTAGTGTTGTCCTGAAATGCATCTAGTAGAAACTTCGAGATAGCAATTTTATTGAAAACAGTCTAAATATTGTATAACAAGGCTTTTGAGGTTGAAACAAACCCCGGAGTCTAGGGACAAGGGTTGTAAGTTATCGCTAGGGGGTTTTAAGGTTTTTATGGATGGGATGCCTGTGTAAAATTTAGTGGAGGCTCATTTGGTTGTGAGTTCCCTTTTAAGAGTGAAAAGTGATAGAGGGCAGCTAGCCCCCCCCCCCATTCGACAATCCCTTTTCACCAAACAAATCTGATTAAAATTGTGAAATAGTGATTTTGCACAAAATCGTTAAAAGAACTAAAACAAAGCCTTTAGGATTGATGAAACCCTCCAGTGTCCTGAGTTCAGGATAAGTCAGGGCCTAAGGTCATATTTTGTGGAAGGGGTGGTCACATAAACTTCAAATGGGGCTCATTTAATTTCAAATTGAAAGTTATTGTGCCTTTATGAGTCAGGGTGACGTTTTCCCCAAACACATACAATCAAAATTTTAAGATAGCCATTTTGTTAAACCTAGTTGAAATGTTTGGAAATTATGCCTTTAAGGATGAAGACCCCCTGACTCCCAAAGTCCTTAAGGACAAAGGCTGTAATTTATGTCTTGGGGGCTTGTGGGGTTTTTATAGAAAGTGTTGCTGTAAAAAATACAAAGGGGCTTATTTGATTGGAAATTGATAGGGCTAGTGCTACTACTACTACTACTACTACTACTACTACTAATAACTCACTGCAGCACCAAGCCGCCTGAGGCCAACACAGCTACGCACGCTTCTCCTCCAACCTAATCTATTTAAAGCCTCCCTCTTTACACCCGACCATGAAGTTCCCATTTCCTTTAAATCTTAATTTATGACATCCTCCCAACCCAGACAAGGACGACCTGCTTTCCGTGTAGCCCCAGACGGTTGGCCAAAAAGGACAATCTTCGGTAATCTGTCATCTTTCATCCGCAGAACGTGGCCTAGCCATCTCAACCTTTCTTTCATTATAGCCCCAGAAAGCGGGATTGAACCACACTTTTCGTACAACCTACTGTTTGAAATACAGTCAGTCAGCCGGGTACCCAGAACAATCCGTAGGCAATTTCTCCGGAAAACATCTAGTAAATTTTCATCTGTTTTTCGGAGTGCCCATGCTTCAGAGCCATATTTGACCACTGTCATCACTGTAGCTTCCAATATTCTAATCTTGGTTTGTAGACTTATCTTTCTATTCTTCCAAACTTTTTTTTAACTGTGAAAAAAAAACACCCTGGGCCGTAGCTATTCTACTTTTAACATCTTCACTGCTCCCACCATCTTTACTAATAATACTACCAAGATAACTGAAGCTCCCAACCTGATCAATCTTTTCGTTACCTAATGTCACCTGTTCATCTTCACTTATTCCTAGCCTTAGTGACTTAGTCTTCTTAACATTAATTTTCAAGCCTATTTTAGCACCCTGAACTCGTAAAACCTCTAAAAATTCATTCACTTTGCTCACACTTTCATCTAATATGCTTAAATCATCAGCATATTCTAAGTCCGGGAGCGTTCTTCCTCCCTATTTGATTCCATGGTCTCCAATTGCCTTTCCTGTGCTCCTTAAGACGAAGTCCATCAAAATGATCCATATAAAGGGGGATAGAACACAACCCTGCTTAACTCCTGATTTAATACAAAACCAGTTGCTAACCTCATTTCCTACCTTAACGGCAGCAGTATTATTCTCGTACATAGCGCAAATCACTTTAATGTGTTTTTCAGGTATACCATATAACGACAAGACCTTTGTTAACGCTGTTCTATCAACAGAATCGAAAGCTTGCTCATAATCGATAAAACTGAGGACCAAAGGTGTTTGACAACGAAGGGACTTCTCAATTATTAACCTAAGAGTGAAAACATGGTTGAGACATCCTCTACCTTTTCTAAAACCGCATCGTTCTTCCCTTAAAACTTTGTCTACAGCATTTCTCAGTCTAAAAAGTATCATATTACTCAGTAATTTGCTACCTACAGAGACCAGACTAATGCCTCGATAATTACGACACTCACTCTTGTCACCTTTCTTATACAGTGGTTTAATTAAGGTTTTCCTAAAATCATTGGGTACTTCCCCTTTTTCAAAAATCATGTTCATTATCTTCAGTAGCTTATTCCTAACCTCAGAGCCACCATATTTAAGAAACTCACTAATCATACTATCAGCACCTGGGGCCTTATTATTTTTTAACCCTTTTAGTACTGTCGCTAATTCTTCCTCACTAAACAAATCTTCCTTCACATCCAAGGTATCACAAACTTTTTCATTTTCATCTATATCTTTTCCTGCAACTGTATCTCGGTTTAGCACATTCTCAAAATGTTCCACCCATCTTTCTTTAACTTTTTCCTTATCACTAGTTGTGGCCCCATTTCTATCTTTAACTGGGACTAGTCCGGACTGGCTACTCCCTTTCAATTTATTAACATACCAGTATAATATTTTACTATTATGTCGTCTAGCCGCATCTTCCAGATCCTCAGCAATTTTATGTATGGCCTCCACTTCACATCTCCTTAGTTCATATCTTAATGCTTTCTCCACTTTCCTTACATTCCATTTGTTTTCATACGACCTATCACTCAGATAATTCTCATACAAACCCCTTCTACTCTCTATTAAACCTAAAGCTTTTTCACTAATATCCCTAGTTGCAGTCTTAGCACTCTTCCCTAGGACACCATCAGCAACTTCACAAATTGTTTTTCTGAAATTATTCCATCCATCTTCCACAATGTCAAATTTTAAACTCTCAAGTTTAGTACTCAACTGTTCCTGGAATTTTTTTCTCAAATTTTCATCCTGAAGTCTACCAACATCATAACTTTCCGGGAGGGAGTTACCCTTCAGAAATTTCAGCTTTAAATTAACCTTAGACACTACTAGATGGCGATCTTTTACTTTTAACATCAATAACGGCACTCCTATACACCCTAGTATCTTGTATTGATCCTGCTAGTCTTCTGTTTACAATAACATAATCAATAAGGTTTGCTGACTTACCATCACGTGAATACCATGTTAACTTATGGGTCATTTTGTGACCAAACACCGTATTCGTTATAACTAGGTTGTTATACCTACAAAATTGCAAAAGCCTATAGCCATTACTGTTTTCTTTTCCTACACCAAGTTTACCTAGGCTAGGATACCATCTATCCCTATTTCTACCAACCTGGGCATTAAAATCTCCTAGCAAAAACACCATATTTCTACCTGGTACCCTATCTATTTGCTCCTGTAACTGTAAGTAAAATTCATCTGAGTCACTAGTATCTCCATCAGTTGGTTCAATGGGGGCATATACTGCTATAACTGATACCCTAAACTTTTTAGTCATAAAATGATTATTAATACCTTCCCAGCCTAAACAAGACTTAGCAGCTTCCTTATTCATCATGAGCCCTACTCCCTGTCTATGTACCCCATCCTTCCTGCCTGAGTAAACAAATTCTATGTCACCTAATTTCATGCTTCCTACCCCTGGGATATGAGTTTCTGAAACTCCTAATAAATCCAGTTCAAACCGTCTGAATTCATTAGTCAAAATGTCGATGCGATATTCATTTTTTAACTTCATAACATTCCAAGTTCCAATTTTCATGTTCTTTAAATCTTTGAAATTATTTTGGCCTCAAGAAAAGCAGTGATCCCGGATACCAATGTAGGATGGGGACCAACATATCTTCTCAAGTCTACACCGAAGCGCTTAAGCCGGCTTAGAACCGGATAGCAAGAAGTCCCTGGGACCTCCAGTAAGTTGGAGGCTTTGTGCAATCCTGGGCCCATCTTGGTCATTAATAATCGAAGGTAATCGGAGGGCGAATCACCCCCATGCCCATCATTTCCCCAAACACTTCTAATCGACATTTTGATATAGCCATCTTGTTTAACGTTGTTGAAACGTCTGGAAATTATGTCTCTGAGGATGACAACCCCCCACAGCCCGCAGGAAAAGAGTTGCAAGTTATGCCCTTGAGCATATAAGTTTTTTATAGAAAGTGTTGTGGTAGAAACTTCAAAAAGGGATCATTAGATTGGAAATTGAAAGAGCTAGCACCCTTTTCAATATTCCAAATTGATTGGAGAGCAGCCAATCCCCCTCTCATGCCCACCATTTCCCAAAACAAATCCAATCAAAATTTTGACGTAGCCATTTTGTTAAACGTAGTTGAAAGGTCCAGATGTCTTTGAGGAGGACATCCCCTCCAGAGTATTTAAAGGCAAAAGTTGTAATATATGCCTTGGTGGCATATAAGGTTTTATAAAAAGTGTTGTAGAAACTTAGAAATTGAGAGGGCTAGCCATTTTGTTTAACGTTGTTGAAAGGTCTGGAAATTATGTCTCTGAGGATGACAACCCCCCACAGCCCGCAGGAAAAGAGTTGCAAGTTATGCCCTTGAGCATATAAGTTTTTTATAGAAAGTGTTGTTATAGAAAGTCTTATAGAAAGTGTTAGTTAAATAGAAAGTGTTGTTAAAGTTATAGTAGCCTTTTTAAGAGTTATAGTACCCCTCCCCCACGCCCATCATTGCCCCAAAGACATCCAAGTAAAACTTGGAGATAGAACTTTCGTTTACTGTAGTTGAATAGTCCGGAAATTATGTCTTTCAGGAAGACACCCCTGCCCCCAAAGCTCTTAGGGCAATGGTTATAATTATGCCCCGGATGCGTATAAGGTTCTTATTGAAAGGGTGTTGTATATACATACGAGGGGACTTGTTTGATTGGTAATCTGAATTTCTAGTGCCCTTTTTAAGAGTCAATATGATGAGAAGGCAGTAACCACCACCACCCAAATGTAGTCTTTTCTTGAAATACCTCGAATAAGAAATATTGAGACAGTCTTTTTATTCAAAAGTAGTCCAAAGATCATATAACAAGGCTTTTGGGGCTGATATAAACCACCTAAGTCTAGGGGCGATGGTTGTAAGTTATGCCGTGGGGCATTTAAGGTTTTTATGGAAAGGATGGCTGTTTAACTTTAGAAGGGGATCAGTTGGTTGGAAATTGAAAATTCTAGTTCCTTTCTAAGCGTAAAAGTGATGGAGGGCATTTAGCCCCTCTCCCTGAAAACCCCTTTTTTCACCAAATGCATCTGATTGAAATTATGAGATAGCTATTTTGTTAAAAATAGAAATATGATAATGTCTTTAGGGGGTTAAACAAACCCCGACGTCCTTGGGATAGGGTTTTAAGTTATGCCATGAGGGCATATAAGGCTTTTATGGAAGGGGTGGTCGTATAAACTCCAGATGGGGCTTATTTGATTTTAAATTGGAAGTTATAGTGCCCTTTTTAAGAGTCAAAGTTATTGGAGAGCAACCCCCCCCTTCATGCTCATCATTTCCCTTAACATCTCCAATGAAAATTTGGAGATGACAATTTTTTCATCGTAGTTGAGGTTTCAGAAATAATGTCTGTGAGGAGGACACCCCCCTCATCTCTCAGGAAAGGATTGTAAGTTATACCCTGGGGACATATAAGGCTCTTATAGAAAGGGTGGCCATATATGCTTTGGACAGGACTAATGGGATTGGTAAAGAAGTTCTAGTACCCTTTTTAAGAGTCAAAGTTATCAGAACGCAGCTGCCCCCCCCCCCCTACACATACACAAACGCGTCGTTCTTTCCCGAGATTTATTCAATAGATAGCTTGAGACAGTCCTTTGATTCAAAATAGTCCAAATATCATATAACAAGGCTTTTGAGTTTGATACAAACCACCATAGCCTGAGGGCGAGAGTTGTAGGCTATGCACCCGGGGCATTTAAGGTTCTTATAGAAGGGATCGCTGTATAGACTGTAGAGGTGGCTCAATTTGTTGAGATTGAATGTTCTAGTTCTCTTTTAAGAGTCAATAGTGATGGAATTCAAGTAGCCCCCCCCCCCCAACTACCCCTCTTTTCACCAATTGTATCTGATTGAAATTGTGTGATGGCAACTTTTGTTTAAAATAGTCCAAAGAACATATGACAATACCTCCAGGGTTGACGCAACCCCCCAGAACCATGGGGCAAGGGTTTGAATTTATGCCCTGGAGGCATATATGGTTCTTATGAAATGGGTGGTCGTATTAAGTTCTGATGGGTCTCATTTGATTTTAAATTGGAAGTTACAGTGCCCTTTTTAAGTATGATTAGTGGTGAAAAATAAAAAGAAAGCTAGGACTAACAAAAAAAAAGATAAATTCTAAATTTTAATAAGAATGACAAAATAATAAAGAAGCTGGACAGGTATAAGGCTCTAGGACACATGCTGCTCTTGTACATATACTTTAAATCAAAAAAACTAAAAAAAAAAAAAATGTCATCTATGAACTGAACAACAATTTTCTAGGACCATAAGCTTCGAATGGAGTTAGGGCTTCGTTATTATTATGCTTCTTCCAGTCAAATCACAAGTTTAATTCTTAAGTTAGCTGTATCCGAATTATAGACTTTGTGCTTGAACCTCCGATTTATGACTGCTTATACTTGTACCCAACCTAAGCTTTGGTAAATTGCACATCTAATAACCTATTGGCAACAGTACAAAGATCAAACAAAGTGAAAATAAGAAAAGAATAGTAATTGACATTTTTAATAGAAATAGAAAAAATAACAAAAAACAGGACATATGCAGGACAACGGTAGGCCTCTAAGACAGATGCTGTACTTGCATGAATATTTTAAACTTACAAGACTAAAACAGTTCCCTAATATCAAGTTTTATTCTCGACACTTCAAAAGATACATTGCCTTTAAGCACTTAGTACGGTACGATGTTTATTCTAAAATTGATTTTTTGTTTTTTTTGTTTTATCTTCATTTTTTTTATTCAGGATTTTTAATTTGTTCCTGATCTTCTTAGGGCCACTTTTTTTAACCTCTAACAGAATCGTGCCTGAAAGTCCTGAGAGTTTGCAATCTTAAAACTTAAAACTCTCCTGATTATCTGCCTTTCGCCAGGATTGCAATGCTGGGTCTAAGCCATTCAACACTTTCCAAGTATGAAGTACCTCTCCCAAGGTACCTATTTGAAGCTCTTGGAGTCCCCCCTCCACTAACGCAAAAGTTAATACTAAAAGTAGCACTTCTTAATACACTAATCACAAACTAACGGTATTGTGACCCTGATATTCTGTACCTGCAGCTGGGACCACGCCTTTCTTACAATCAAAAAATACAGTATTAATTAATTTATCTGGAGCTGGAAGCAATATTGGGGTCAATATCTCCAGGAATTCCTTTTGCAGCACTAAAAAACGGTTCCCAGAGTTCTAAATCTAGCCCTAGTCATTTTTGAACTTGGTAACGTACGCAGTAAAATAAATACACAGTTGGCCTTACATTACAAAACGAACATGCACGGCTGAGAGCACTGCGTGCTCTCAGCCCTCTATCTCTATCTGCTCTTTAGCATAAAAACTATACATTTGAATCAGTGTTGCCGGATATGCTGTAATCATGCTGTTTGGGCACTTTTATGAGGCGTCTGTGCATTCCTTTCTTTGATTTAAACTATTTTCAAAGGTTTTGTGTTTTTAAATATTGCATTCTCAGTGCATTTTTATTGGAAAAATGGCCTCGGTTCATTTTCATTTTTTTTTCTGTAAATCTAATACAGGGTTTTAGGTAGCACTGATTTGGATCACATTATACACTTTAACTTAAATCGACTGTAACTGTAACTCAAATCAAAGTAGAATATTTAGAATACTCAATATATCTATAAACAATGAAAGCTCACCCTTATGTTACTAATTTCAAACTCCCTTAGAGAAATTTGAGAAACTTTTCAAATGGAGTTAACGCTCCAGAAAGTCAAAGCGTTTCAAGGAATATCAGTTACCTGAGTAAAACTGCATTCACAAATGAAAATCCGAAGTGCAAACATTTAAATTTAGCATGAAATGGATATAGAACTTTGAACTTTCACAAAAGAAGTGGATGATTTCAGCTGGAGCTTTTATTACATCTGCTTATCAAAACACATTCAGTAAGGGAGTTCTATTGAAATGAATGTAAGTGTAAACTTACAACTGTATCGACATTATCAGCTAATTTAATTGGAATATTATGATCCTTTATTTTAACAATCAGTAGAGGTTAACTTGATGAAAATGTTCCTGGGAACTGAACTGTCTAATGGGAATGTAAACCAGCTCAATTTTAAACTTTTATAATTTGGGACACGCACTGAGTAGCGATAGCTGATATGCAATTGGGCATAAAATACATAAGTTTAATATGTATATATATATATATATATATATATATATATGTATATATATATATATATATATATATATATATATATATATATATATATATATATATATATAAATATATATATATATATATATATATATATATATATATATATATATATATATATATATATATATATATATATATATATATATATATATGTTTGACCAATGTAATTGTATGGATGAGTAGGGTTAAGGCCTCATTCAAGTACTGATCTATAATTAATTACTAATGTAGGAAAACAGTCCTCCTTTTCTCCTTCTGGCTTTTTTTTATTTTTTTATGTGTATTTGTGCTGTTGCATTGGTGATTTCTTTTTTAATTGTATATATATATATTATATATATATATATATATATATATATATATATATATATATATATATATATATATATATATATATATATATATATATATATATATATATATATATATATATATTTATTTATTTATTTATTTATTTATTTATTTCACAAGTGTGAATCACAGGAAATGTGATTTACCGCTGACATTGCTCGATCAATTGATAAGTCAGGAAATCCTTACCGTTATTTCTATCAGAATTTGTTCTGTTTCAAGATACAATGAGCAACACCTTTCTTTTTTTCTCCGGGCGTAGGTATAGTGTGCTCACATATTACATTTTCAATCTTTAAAAAGTAAAGAAAAAAGGTTTTTAAAGAAATTAAAACAAAATTTGCATATTAACTTTTTTGGCTAAATAGCTTTCTCATATTTTTGATCGAACGATTTGAGAAAAAAAGAGCGGGAGAGGAGGCCTAGTTGCCCTCCGGTTTTTTGGTTACTTAGAAAGGCAACTAGAACTATCAATTTTTTACGAATGTTTTTATTAGTAAAAGATATACGTAACTTATAAATGAGCTTACGTAACAAACTTCTGTATTCTCATGTTTTTATTATGTATGTGAGGGGGTTCACCCCCTCGTCAGTACCTCGCTCTTTACACTAAAGCTTAAAATGTGTCCCAATTTCTTAAGAATGACTCCTGAATCCCAAAAGCCGTAGAATAAATAGTTGAAACTACTAAAAATACTTTAGCGTAAAGAGCGAGGTATTGTGAGGAGGTGGCCCATCATATGCGTAATCATTTCTGTTCGTTTTAAGTGGTTTTAATTCTGCTCCTTACTTTCAGTTGAAAAAAACTTTTCATATTTAATTTTTAATTGTTTTTTTTTTAATAATACTAGAAAATCCTGCGCTCCCTTCATGGAAATTTTGTTCCCCCATAATAAATTCCTCGAAAGAAAGTTCCCCTAACATATCCCCCCTCTTTTATACCCCCCCAAACCAAAAAATCCCCCTGAAAACGTCTGTACAATTCCGAATAACCATTACTATTATGTAAGCACTGGTCAAAGTTTGAAACTTGTAGCCCCTCCCACGGGGACTGTGGGGGAGTAAGTCGTCCCCAAAGAAATAGTTATAAGGTTTTTGACTACGCTGAATAAAATGGCTATCTCAGAATTTTGATCCGGTTACTTTAGGAAAATAATTAGCTTGGGAGGGGGCCTAGGTGCCCTCCAATTTTTTGGTCACTGAAAAAGGGCACTAGAACTTTTCATTTCCGTTAGAATGAGCCCTCTTGCAAGATTCTAGGACCACTGGGTCGATACGATCACCCCTGGGAAAAAACCCAAATAAACAAACAAATAAACACGCATCCATGATCTGCCTTCTGGCAAAAAATACAAAATTCCACATTTTTGTAGATAGGAGCTTAAAACGTCTACAATAGGTTTCTCTGATACGCTGAATCTGATGGTATGATTTTCGTTAAAATTTGAATGACTTTTAAGGGGGTGTTTCTCCTATTTTCTAAAATAAGGCAAATTTTCTCAGGGTCGTAACTTTTGATGGGTAAGTCTAAACTTAATGAAACTTATATGTTTAAAATCAGCATTAAAATGTAATTCTTTTGATGTAACTATTGTTATAAAAATTGCGTTTTTAGAGTTTTGGTTACTATTGAGCCAGGTCGCTCCTTACTACAGTTCATTACCACAAACTGGTTGATAAAACCTATTCGTAAGCGATTGACGGCCCTTACCCCAATGGTATTGGGGTATTGGGGTTACATCGTTCCCAGACGCATATTTATTGAACCTTTCAACAATTCTGAGCAAAATAGCTACTTCAAACTTTGGTCCGATATCATGGGGGGGGGGCGAGTATAAAAAAGGCACAAAAATTGGGATGGTTGCCATTTAATCAATATGAATCTCAAGAAAGGTGCTAGAACTTTTCACTTTTCAATCGAATGAACTTCATTTTGTGTTTCTACGACCATTCTTTCTATACAATAAAGTGTGTAAAAAAATCCTAAACTGTAGGCACTTACATCCTTATTAAGCCACCCCCTGCAGATTATTTTTGACTCTTTGTTGATTATGAATAATACACTTTTGTTTCGAATTTTCATTGGGAAAAACTAATAAAAATAACAAAACAACTTCTAGGTTTTGAAAATACATTTTTTGTAACTTAACTGAAAAAACAAAAAATTAAAATATTTGTGCCCCTTCCTGCATTTTTGCCATTTTGTGTCCCCTTAAATATACCCCTACCACCTAAAAATTGAGGGTTATATTCACAGCTTAACTGCAGAGAGGAAAGGAGGCAGGTAGGCATTACCCCCAAGATCAAGATTGTCTCCTGAAAATTAGGAAAATATAATAAGATAGTGCATTTTTTTTAACTCCCTTATCCCACCTAGTATTTTTACTTTCACGAACCATATGGTCTGCTGGTCGTTAGCACAGAAGTTGCTACTACTATTGCAAATTATGATTTTTATATACCAAATAAAATTAAGTTTGAGGCTTCAAGTGATTGCATGACTTTTAAAATGAACAAGTCGGCTGTAATGGCAAAGTTTTCCCTGAAATTATTGCCATCTATTCAGCTGTCCATCCGTGTGAAATGCTGTTGTCTCAAATCCACGTTTAACTGAACCCCCCAGTAGCTCAACCCCTGTGCAACTTAATCCTGGTGTAACAGAACCCTCTTGCAACTGAGCCCAATTTAGCTGAACCCTCGTTTAACTCTGCCCCCATGTACCTCAATCCACTTGCAACTCTACCCAATCCAACTGAACCTTCGTGCAACTATGCCCCCGCACATCAGTGCATCTCAACCTTATTTAACTGAACCGTCGTTTAACTGAACTTCCGTACAACTCAACCCAATTTGTCTAAACCAACGTTTACGTTAACCCCGTTTAATTCAACCCTTATGTAACTCAACCCCCATTTCGATTAAGCTCTGTTTGACTCAACTTAACCCAAGGCTAAAGAAAAAAATTGAAATAAAGCTAAATAGAAGCGCTGAACTGAAGACGGTCTCTATATATAACCGAAATATACAGAAATTTTGCTATTCTTTTCACTGTCAAATGTTGTTTCTCTCTATTAAACTGTTGTTTGTAAGTCTCTCTTTGGAATCAGGACAAAAGAAAGAGGAAAAACAGAGTGAAAAAAGAGATATAGGTTACATGTAAAAGGAATTATTTTATCTTTTA
Source organism: Artemia franciscana (assembly GCF_032884065.1). Lineage (NCBI taxonomy): Eukaryota > Metazoa > Arthropoda > Branchiopoda > Anostraca > Artemiidae > Artemia > Artemia franciscana. The sequence goes on along the minus strand of NC_088867.1, from coordinate 4,346,944 downwards.
GACAAATAATTCGAAAAGAAAATCCCCCTCCTAGGCCCTTTTCAGCTGCAACTTCCCTAGAGACATCTGTTAAAAATTTTGGAATAATCATCCTGTTCAAAATAATAAAAAAGTCAAATAATTATGATTCCTAAGATGACAAAAGGCCTCACAGCCCGTGGGGGAGGTATTGTACGTTATGTAAGTTGCCCAATGCTTATATATAAGGTTGAGTTTTGAGAGAAATGAGCATGTTTGGTCTTCAGTCTCTGAAAAAGATAAGGGTATATAAGTAAATCCTTTAGAAAATTAAATAAAAAAAAAACTAGTTTTTTTAACTGAAAAAAAGAAGCGACATTAAAACTTAAAACGAACAGAAATTACTTCGTATATGAAGGGGGCTGCTTCCTTATCAACGCCCCGCTCTTTACGCTAAAGTTTGACTCTTTCTCTCAACTCTACTTTTTAAAACAGTAAAAAACTTTAGCGTAAAGAGCGGGGCGTTGATGAGGAAGCAGACCCTTTCATATACGAAGTAATTTCTGTTAGTTTCAAGTTTTAATGTCGCTCAAGTTTTTAACTGAAAGTTTTACTTTCAGTTAAAAAACTTGTTTTTTATTATTTTATTTGTGAATTTTTTGAATCAATGCATGTTTTGATTTTGGCTCTCCGCAGAGGAATAATTAAAACGAAATTTGCACATTTTTTTTTTGGCTAAATGGCTTTCTCATAGTTTTGATCTAATGATTTTGAGAAAAAAAGAAGCGGGGGAGGAAGCCTAGTTCCCCTCCCATTTTTTGGCTACTTAAAAAGGCGACTAGAGCTTTTAATTTTTTACGAATGTTTTTAATAGTAAAAGATATACGTAGCTTATAAATTGGCTTACGTAACGAACTTTTGTATTTTCATGTTTTTATTACATATATGAGGGGTTTCACCCCTCGTCAATACCTCGTTCTTTACACTAAAGCTTAAATTTTGTCCCAATTCATGAAGCATGACCCCTGAATCACAAAAGCCGTAGAATAAATAGTTGAAATTACTGAAAATACTTTAGCGTAAAGAGCGAGATATTAGGAGGAGGTGAGACCCTCATATGCGTAATAATTTCTATTCGTTTTAAGTTTTAATGCTGCTCCTTACTTCCAGTTGAAAAAACTTTTTCATACTTATTTTTTCATTTTTTTAAATAATGCTAGAAAATCCTGCGCTCCCTTCATGGAAATGTCCTTCCCCCATGACAAATTGCTCGATGGAAAGTTCCCCCAACATATCCCCCTCTTCTCAACCCCTCCCCCAACCAAAAGATCCCCCTGAAAACGTCTATACACTTCCCAATAACCGTTACTATATGTAAGCACTGGTCAAAGTTTGTAACTTGTAGCCCCTCCCACGGGGACTGTGGAGGAGTAAGTCGTCCTCAAAGACATAGTTATAACGTTTTTGATTGCGCTGAATAATATGGCTATCTCAGAATTCTTATCCGTTGACTATGGGAAAATAATTAGCATGGGAGGGGGCCTTGGTGCCCTCCAGTTTTTTTGGTCACTTAAAAAGGGCACTCGAACTTTTCATTTCCGTTAGAATGAGCCCTTTTGCAACATTCTAGGGCCACTAGGTCGATACGATCACCCCTGGGAAAACAAAAAACAAACAAACAAATAAACACGCATCCGTGATCTGCCTTCTGGCAAAAAATACAAAATTCCACATTTTTGTAGATAGGAGCTTGAAACTTCTACAATAGGGTTCTCTGATACGGTGAATCTGATGGTGTGGTTTTTGTTAAGATTCTATGACTTTTAGGGGTTGTTTCCCCCTTTTTCTAAAATAAGACAAATTTTCTCAGGCTCGTAACTTTTGATGGGTGAGACCAAACTTGATTAAACTTATATATTTAAAATCATCATTAAAATACGATTCTTTTGATGTACTTATTGGTATCAAAACTCCATTTTTTAGAGTTTTGGTTACTATTGAGCCTTACTACAGTTCGTTACCACGAACTGTTTGAAATGTTGAGAGAGTAACTCAAACAAAATCAAAATACACTATGTGCAGGAGGGATTTCAATAACTTACAATAGTATTATGTAAGCAATGTTTCCCTCCAAGTTATCAAAAAAGGCGTATCTGTAATGTCTAAGGAGCCAATTATTTACATAGGGGTAATTTAGGACTATTCCCATAACTCATTGAGCAGTAATGAGGCTATTGGAGTTTAACACTCCTCTGCAAGTAGTGTTGAGGAGGAAGGAGGGTGCCTGAAATTTGAATATCCCGAAGTCTAACTTTTCGTGCTCTGCTCATGTGTATTGAATTTCCTGCTTAACTCTTATAGTCTGTTTGTGATGATGAAAAGCTCCGAATTATAAGAGTAGCGTTTGGTAAAAGCAAATTTTTTTTATAGCCATTTGTATTATCAATTTATCTAAATTTATATTTAAATGGCTGTCATGGCACTAAACTCTTTTTTTACGCCAGCTATGCATGTGTGTTCTATTAATGGTAGTGAATTGTAAGTAAGGTTCAATTCGCTTCAATAGTAATCGAAACTCTAAAAAAGGAACAAAATAAAAGTTTCTTCGGAAAAAGTAGGCAAAGAGGTCTTCTTTTTGCTGTTACGTCTAATGATAATTATCAAACTATTAATGGTAGTGAATTGTAAGTAATGTCCAATTCGCTTCAATAGTAATCGAAACTCTAAAAATAGAACTATTATAACAATTTAATATATCAATGAATTAACTTTTTAATCCTGATTCCAAATATATAAGATTCACAAGTTTAATGTTATTGATCAAAAGCTACGAGCCGGAGAAAATTTGTTGAATTTGTAAAGAGCGGTAAAACACCTCAAAAAAGTCAACTGGATGGAAATGCCACCCAGGCTAATGACATTTAGTTGAAACAATCAGGGAATTTGAGGGGTGTCGAAATAAATCAAAAGTCACTAATTAGAACTATTAAATTAGTTTAGGATATATTAATTTTTACCCCAAAGATATGAAACTGGAGAAACATTCATTATGCGAAGCGATGAAGCAAAAATGAAATTTGCACTGTAATTTGTGCGTAAGGGGAGATGGCATCCCAGTCCATTTATCTAGTGATTTCTGTTCGTTTTGAGTTTGAGTTGAACATCAGTTTTATTTTTAGTATGTAATTATTATTATTACTTATATTAATTACTTATTAATTACTTATTACTTATTACTTATTAATTACTATTACTTATTAATTACTATATTAATATTACTTATTACTTAATAATTAATTACTTATTACTCATAGTAATTATTATTACTTCATATTTCTTATTAAGTCTAATATCTGTTTCTTTTAACATTAATATCCGTCCTTAATGTTTTTTTTAATTATAATTGAGGTACAGGGGAAGGGCGACTTCCTACTTCATTTATCTAATAATTTCTGTTCGTTTTGGGTTTGAGTTAAATATCAGTTTTATTTTTTGTAAATTACAAGTTCATTGTTGGCTTGATTTTTGTTAAGTTGGTTTTTTTGAATTTTAGTTCATTATTCATTATAATTTCTATTATTTTCTACTCCACTGAAGACATATCGTTACTCTTTACTTTTGTTGAGAAAAACCTGTTTTTTATTATACTTAATCCCACATAAGATGAAAAAAGAAATGACAATCAGTGTTAAGGATTCTGGAAAAATATAGTAGTTTTTTCTGTCTTGGATATATAATTTTCTGTTTTTGGCTTTACATCCATTCATAGTTTCGAGGATTTTGACTTATTTGCATAAGAAAAACACATAATAAAACTGTGTCTTTTGAAAATAATGTTTATCTTTCGTATTTAAAGAATAATTTAAATGAGAGTTTTGAATAAAAACAAAATATTTGAATCTCCGATCAGTGGTTTCCAACCACTTTTGGGCCCTGTTCCATCTAGGCATTTTTAAAATCCTTATACCCCCTGATAATATTTAAATTTCGTGTGTGAATACCTAAAGGAAAAATAAAAGGCCATTAACTTAGTATCTTTTTTTGGGTCTCCGCCTAGACATAATTTTACCAATGGAAAATATTGTCCAAATACAACACCTTTTATGCTATGTATGACGTCATTGCCATACTATCTGTATCCTTTTTTGCTCTTTAAATGTATATGAGTGTAACATCTTTCACGTGAAGGATGTTTTTTTTTTCAAAATTCAGGCTCTAAAGTATAGTCAGCTGTAGGGGACACGTCCTATCCATGACCCACGAAAACATTGTTATGCCCCAGCAGAGGAGTCTACACCTTAAGTTGGGATTCACGGTTCTAGATACTTCCAAAATACAAAAAACTCTACTTATTAATAAATGTAGCTCTTTTCCAACAATTTCCATTTTATGCTAATGTAGAGAAATTGCCTACGGATTGTTCTGGGTGTCCGGCAGACTGACTATATTTCAAACAGCAGGTTGTACGAAAAATGTGGTTCAATCCCGCTTTCTAGGGCCATAATGAAAGAAAGGTTGAGATGGCTAGGCCACGTTCCGTGGATGAAGGATGACAGATTGCCGAAGATTGTCCTTTTTGGCCAACCGTCTGGGGTTACGTGGAAAGCAGGTCGTCCTCGTTTGGGGTGGGAGGATAAATACTTTCTGAGACCATACTGGCTATGAATGACGTATAAAAACAAAGAAAGGAAATAATAAATGAAAAGAGAAAAATCAAATAGGTGAAAAACGAGGATTTTATCAGCCAGTAGCAAAATATGAAAAACAAGCAAATATTTCGACAAGGACCTCCGCCAAGTTGTCCTCAGTGCTCAAAAAAATAAGAAAGAGGAAAAAGAAAAAAAAAGAAACAAAGAAGAAATAACAAAAAAATCTAACCTTTTTAAGTGAACTTTACGAGAAGAAAAAAGACACTGAATCAAAAAAAAAAAAAAAAAAAAAAAAAAAAAAAAAAAACAGCTTGAAATCAATGAAAGAGAAGTTACCAATTAGATGGAATAAGTATCCTATACCTTGCAATAGATTTCGCCTGTCTACAATTTCGTTTTTCCTTAGATATGCAGACAGGTTGTCTTAAATTAGATTGGGCGAAAATATAGTTGAAAAAATGTTCAACTCGGCATGGATAAAACGGACCCTATACTAGGTAGTGGTGTCTACTCCCGTGTTCATGTGGAAAATTTTGCATTGGCAGGACCCATCAATAACTAGGGGAACGATTGCATGAACACAACATTTCAATAGAGTAAGTCCCTAAGATTGGAAAATAAAAATGACAACTTCGATTCAGCTCTGGCCTAGCATAAATACGAATATCCTGACCATTTAGTTCTTTTTGAAGAGGCAACTTTAATATCTACCGTAAATGGCATACTGCAATCTTTCAAAGAGGCAATTGAGATAAAAAAAAACATATAAATAGAAATTTGGCTATAAATAGAGACACGGGATATATTTACTTAAGCCCAATTTATAATAATTTCATATTAAAACACTTTATGAATATTTTCGCCCAGTCTAATTTAAGACAACCTGTCCACATATCTTATGAAAACCGAAATTGTAGACAGGCGAAATCTGTTACAAGGCAAAGGATACTTATTCAATCTAATTGGTAACTTCTATTTCATTGATTTTAAGTTGGTTTTTGTTGTTTGATTCAGTGTCTTTTTTCCTCTCGTACAGTTCACTTAAAAAGGTTAGATTTTGTTGTTGTTTCTTCTTTGTTTCTTTTTTTTCTTTTTCCACTTTCTTAATTTTTTGAGCACTGAGGACCACTTGGCGGAGGTCCTTGTCGAAATATTTGCTTGTTTTTCATATTTTGCTACTGGCTGATAAAATCCTCGTTTTTTCACCTATTTGATTTTTCTCTTTTCATTTATTATTTCCTGTTTTTGTTTTCATATGGGGTGGGAGGATGTCATAAATAAAGATTTAAAGGAAATGGAAATTTCCTCGGAGGCTGCAAAGAGGGAGGCCTTGAATAGATTAGGCTGGAGGAGGAGCGTGCGTAGCTTTGTTGGCTTCAGGCGGCTTGATGCTGCAGTGAGTTGTTACTAGTAGTAGTAGTATCATTACAAAACGTATAATTAAAACATTTTTTGTAGGTCAAATTGTCCACTTGGGTCTCTTCTCTACTGTTATAACACAAAGTGGGTTGGACCAGTTAGCATTCACAGTACATTTATCTTTTTCTTTGTTTTGGTTAGATCTATTAGACAGTTTAACGACAGTTCAGTCGTACAGGGTTCAGTTGCACGAGGGTTCAGTCCAAGATTCTGTGTTATAAATACCAACAAATTACATTTTTTTTATTTTTCTTTTGGTGGGGAGCAGAGCTCGTGTACCAACAAGAAAAAAAAACAAAGAAAAAGAATACACTTTATCTCTGGTAAAAACAAAATCAGAATTATTCTTGCCTAAGCTACTTTAAAAAGGACTAGCATGGATATGTCACAGTGACCTACCACCAAGACACGTCCATTTGCGACAATATTAACATAACAATTTCATCAATAAGGCAACAGTGCGCAGGGAGTGCAAAGAGATCTTATCCAATTATTAGCGAAATAATAAAAAATAGTAAATATTATTTGTTATTAAATGATTTGCTATGTTATTTAAATAGTATCATTTAATATATATTGGCACGAGAGTTCAGTTAAAGAGGGTTGAATTGCACGCAGGTTCAACCAAACAGGGATTAAGTTGCACGTGGTTTAGCTGTAAATGAAGATTCAGATGCACAGGGGTTATGTTGCATGAGGGTTCAGTTGAATGGGGTAGAGTTACACGGGGGTTGAGTTATACGGCAGTTCAGTTAAATGTGGCTTCAGTTGCACCTGGGGTCAGGTGGACGAGGGTTCAGTTGCACGGGGTCAATTACACGAGGGTTTAGTTGCAATAGAAATCTTTTTTCAGGGATGTTTCCCATTGATATAAAAGCACTAAGCAACTATTGTAAGCTTTCTATTTGGGTTTTCATCAAAAAAGAATTAAATTTACTGAAAACCAAGAATAGAAATTAAATATAATGAAAAAAAAATACATATATGCTATCTTCGTCTCATTCATAAACTTGGATTATGGGCGCACATATTTTATCCTTAAGAAAATAATTAAGAATGACTCATTTTAAGAAATAAAAAAAAACATGTGAATAGGGAGTCAAGCAGAACATTCGGAACATCGAGACACCAGCCTCTATTTGGGTGTGTGCTGCTATTCTTGAAATTTAAGTTACATTGATAAACCTACGAAATTGCCATCTGCAATATTAGTTCGCAGTCTTGTTTTTCGAATGCATACTAAAGGATACATTAGGATACTAATGTAACTTGAAAAAGATAAGCTTGCAAGCTATAACCCCTATTTCGTAATTTCTTTAAATTGGCTCTATTGTCGTTTGAAAGGGAATCTGCCTTAGCGATCCCCATTCTGGTATCTTGGGGAGAATTTGTAAGAGGATCGAAAAATCTATCTGCTCTTGACCAAGGTTGAAAAATTATCAGTTAAAATTACAATGCACTGAAACCGGAATTTCAGCGCGCACCTATCATTAGCATTGATTTCTCTACGAAGTTATACTTAAGGGTTTGTAGAGATGTTCAAAGCCAAAAACAAAAAAAAAATTGAAATAGTTATATTGTCGGAGCTTACTGAAATCAGAATTATGCATTGATTCTCTGGCTGGATGGTTGGAGGACTTCAAGCAGGGTCCTTGTGCAGGTCTCTTCAAACATACCCGTCTATGAGAATTCCCCGACAGCTTTCGATCAATGTTGCATACGCCCGATCACCCCTTTGTCTGCTATTGCATACGCTCCGTGCCCAACCCCACTTCGGATAACGAAGTTTACGCTCTGTCTTCGGGAAGACAGAGCGTAAACAGAGCGCTGTTTTGGGAAGCAGCACGTAAGATCCACGCCTAACCTCCCTTGGTATGCAGCGTGTACACTCCATCTACGATTACCATTTGATAAATATTGAGTTAAGGAACATGCCCTATGAATTTGGAAGAGAGCTCATTTGATCGCAAATTCCAGAGTTACTGACACCCGTTAGTCAACAGTGTAAAAGCTCCATATTTGACCTCTTTTAACGGAATTATAATGTGATAACACTAAACCAAAACAAATTAACTGTATATTTCACAAATTTCGTCTGATTTCCACCAAAGCTGGTGCTAAAGGGTTACCAAGTTTGATGAATATAACCTGATGATGCTCATGCAGCACGGAGGTTAAAATTAAACACACGCGCAAACAGAGGTCGGTGATTCGATGTTCCGGCTGATCGCTTTTTGTGCTTCACTCCCTATTCACATGTTTTTGTTTCTTAAAATTAGCCATTCTGATTTATTTTCTGATGAAAAAAGGGAATATAATTTGCTTCAGAGTAAAATAAACGAGACCATAACCGAAGCTTAAGAATGAGACTAGTATAACATATACGACTTATTTTGTTTTATTAATTTTCTTATATACGGCTTATTAAATTTTTTATATTTAATTTCTATTCTGGTTTTTCAACAATTTTAGTTCTTCTTCGATGAAAACCCAAATCGAAAATTCATAATATTTATTTAGTGGTTTTACTAAGCCGTGCTCTGGGACCCAGATCAATTTTCCTTGCACTATCTAAAGGTTCTGTCATTTATTTAGGGGAAAGAGCAAAATACATGGAGGTAACATGAATATTCAGCTAACCGGAAGGATGTCAATTACTTATCACATTCCATAGAATTGATTACTCGTATCTGTGACCTGTCCAATCACAGGACATATCCCATTCACTTACCATACTTCTTGTCAATCTCTTCCATTATTAAGTTTATCTCATAGACATGTCAATAGAGATATTTCCGATTTTTTTATTCAATTGTTGGAACAAATGACTCATAGAGCCCTGTGCAGGGAACTAGGGCCAAAAGATATCTGTATTACTTTTTGACATGTACACTGATTCTATCTTAGCCAGGCAAACACACGGGGTGTGGTTAACCCGGGGGGCAACCTGTGTGACAAACTGTGTTCTACTTTACAAATCGATAGTCTGGCAAAAATATTATTAAGTTAAAGAGGAACTTGAGATTATTCCAAAAAAAGTTCAAGCTTCTTCCCCCTTGTATACAAATTTTCTGGTCCCGACTAATTTTGATAAGGGTTTTGACAATGGTTATGATAACTTAATAATTAAAACTTTTCTTGTCTTTACGAATCGAAATTAGCTGAAAAATTCTTCTTTATTTATCCTTTCCAGTCCCAAGGATGTATGATTATAGTTGGTTTAATTTCTTCTAGGCTGTGGGACCTAATGATGTATCCCAAGGATGTATGATTATAATTGGTTTAATTTCTTCTAGGCTGTGGGACCTAATGAAGGATCAATAAATTTCGTGTGCCATCAAATAATGCCAAGGACCAAATGGTGTAATATCTGGATTTGTCTGCTCCTTATACTCGAATCTGGTAAGATCGCTTAATACTACATTTTTCCAAATTGAATCTTTTAGTAATTTAAGCATCAATTCAAGTAGAAGACGTATTTTTCTTGATTCGAAAGAGTATTTAAGCACACTAGGTTATTCTCAAAGCAATTCCAGTTAGCCCAAGATCCAGGTGCCCCTCCATTCAGAGGGTCTGGAAGCTTGAGACGTTTCCAAGTTTTTCTAAGATTGGATATTTCTAAATTACCCAAACTACACGTTACTGATCCCTTTTGATTTATTTTTATATGATGAAGAAATACTACTACCCATAGCCATGGGTAGTAGGCTATGGGTACATGGTATGGGTTCATGGAATAAAATTGACTGCCCCCTCTCCTTTCTTAGAAAAAGTGCTGCTTTGCTTAAGTAGTTTCGGGTAAGTATAAAACTCCGTTTATGAAAAACTAGCAAAGAGCGTGCCAGACAACAGACAGGGGAATAATTAAATAAATAAATAACAAACAAATGTCTGGATAAAAAATTTATCTAAAACCAGTTAATTTGTGTTGCAAGACGGAAATCAGAAAAGAAAAACATACTAATCTATCCCTGTTCAATACAATTTCAGATACAATAATCACTTTTGTTGTAATTTTATCCCCCCCCCAATTGTAGCGGATATAACATAAGGTTATATAAAGGCTTAGTAATATTTCTTTTTTTAGATTGGCTTTCTTTGGCATTGTGAACCACGAAAAATGGGCAACAAAATCAGCAGACTTTCGTATATAAGGGTAGAATTAGCAAATGTACCTCAAAATTCATTACAATTTTAGGGGCAACCAACTAGGTACACAAAGGCGTCGAAACAGGCCAAGGCTCCAGTTCTTGCAACAGAGTTTTTCATATTTTCGTGCATTTTATTTACCCATTAACCCCTTTTCAACTGCAAATTTTAACTACATCAATCGTATCGTCCTTGAAACAGTAAGACGGAGCAGTTATTATTTTTAACCCACTGTTGAGACAGGCATTCACAATTTGTGTAGCCCTGAAAACAAACATTTTATAATTACTCTTATTCACGGCATAAGTGTATATGAACAGTAGTGAAAAGTTTCTTCGGAAGTGATAGAGATGAAAGCTCTCATGAAAAGAAAATCCCTTTGCGTCACAGCAATACTTTCCTTTACTTATTCGCATTTCACCATATAATATTTGTCATTGTGCGTGCGCAAAGGCGGAGTCACGAAGAGAGGTCTAGACGGAAATGTGTCAAAAATGTTTGGAGAGCATATTATTTTTCCCTACTGTTCATATATGCTTACACTATGAGTTTTATTATTACTATAAACAGATCTGTGTAGAAAATCAGTTCACACTAAGTCCATTCCCAGAGTCTAAAAATAGGATTGAAACAAAACAGGATAGAGGTTACAAAATTACGCAGAATTCATCACAATTTTAGTGGAAACCAAGGTTTGGCCTGCCCCCCTAAATAATGATTTCTAACTTCTTATGAATTTGTGTTCCTCTTACCCTCCCACAGAGAAACTTCTCCCAAAACGTTCAAATGCATGAGTTGTCATAAATTAAGAGTAATAAATTAGTGAGCGTACTGAAAGGATTAAATGATACTAATGCCCCAGGTGCTGTTAGTGTGGTAAAAGAGTTTCTTAAATATAGCGGTTATGAGGCTAGAAATAAGTTACTGAAGACTATGAATATAAGTTTTGAAAAAGGATAAGTACCTAGCGACTTTATGGAAGCCCTAGTTAAGACCTTCCATAAGAAAAATAACAAGAGTGAGTTTGGTAATTATACTGATATTGGCCTGATTTCTGCATGTAGCAAATTACTTATTATGATAATACTTTTTAGTCTTAAAGCTGCTTTAGATAAAGCTTTAAGAGAAGAACAATGTCGTTTTAGAAGTGCAGAGGATGTGTTGACCAAATTTTCACTTTTGGATTAATAATTGAGAATTGCCTGAGTCATCAAATACCTTTAGTCCTCAGTTGTATAGATTATGAGTAAGCGTTTGATTCAGCAGACAAAAGAGCTTTAGTGAACGTCTTATCCTTTATGGTATACGAGACAGATAAATTAAAGTGATTAGTGCAAAGTTTCGTTTAGGTTGGGAAGGTATTGACAATAGAATGCTAGTCGCTCATTTTAGAGTCACAAACTGCAGGGTATCAGTCATAGCAGTATATACCCCTTTGGAACCGACTGACGGAGATTATTCCAAGAATAACACTTCTTGCTAGCTAGTTGAAATTGCTAGCTAGTTTCATGTTAAATCAGGAGTTAAGTAGGGTCTAAAGGAACATAGCTAAGGCAATGCGAGAACAAGGAACATATGGGGAAGTAAAACTTTCCTTGAATGAGATGATGCTGATGATTTAAACATCCAAGATGAAAGTTAGAGCAAAATGAATGAGCTTTTGTAGGTTCTGCTAGTTTAGGGTGCTAGAATAGGATTAAAAATTAATGTTAAGAAGACTAACTTACTAGGGCCAAGAATAAGTGAAGATGGAAAGGTGACATTAAGCAACGAAAAAAATCAGTCAAATGGCCAGTTTCACTTGCCTAAGTAGTATTATTAGTGTAAACAGTGGGTGTAGTGAAGATGTTAAAAGTGGAATAGCCAAGGCTCAGTGTGTTCTTCACTGTTGAAACAATGTTTGGATGAATCAAACAGTTCGTGGTAACGAACTCTTGCAAGCAGCAACCCGGCTCAATAGTAACCAAAACTCTAAAAAGGAATTTTGACACCAATAGCTATATCAAAAGATTTGCATTTTAATGCTGATTTTAATATATAAGTTTCATCAAGTTTAGACTTATCCATCAAAAGTTAAGAGCCTGAGAAAATTTGCGTTATTTTAGAAAATAAGGAAAACCCCCCTAAAAGTAATAGAATCTTAAAGAAAATCACACCCTCAAATTCAGCGTATCAGAGAACCCAACTGTAAAAGTTTCAAGCTCCTATCTACAAAATATGGAATTTGAATTTTTTGCCAGAAGGCAGATCACGGATGCGTGTTAATTTTATTTTTTTTCCAGGGGTGATCGTAACGACCCAGCGATCCTAGAATATTGCGAGGGGGCTCGGAAATGAAAAGTTCTAGTGTCCTTCTTAAGTGACCAAGAAACTGGAGGGCACCTTGGCCCCCTCCCACGCTAATTATCGACCACTGGATCAAAATTCTGAGATGGCAATTTTATTCAGCATAGTCTAAAGACCTTATAACTGTGTCTTTGGGGACGACTTCCTCCCTCACATTCCCCAGAGGGGGGGGGCTACAAGTTACAAATTTTGACCAGCGTTTACATATAGTAATGGTTATTGGGAAGTGTACAGATGTTTTCAGGGGAATTTTTTTCTTGGATAGGGAAGGGGTGGAGGAGAGGGGTTACATGGGAGGATCTTTCCATGGAGGAATTTGTCATGGGAGGAGAGAATTTCCATGAAGGGGGCGCAGGATTTTCTAATATTATTTAAAACAAAAAACAATGAAGAGATAAACATGAAAAACGAACGGAAATTATTACGCATATGAGGGGTTCATCTCCTCCTAATTACTTGCTCTTTACGTTAAAGTATTTTTAGTAATTTCAACTATTTCTTCTACGGCCTCTGTGATTCAGGGGTCATTCTTAAAGAATTGGAACAAAACTTAAGCTTAAGTGCAAAAAGCAAGGTATTAAAGAGGGGGCGAACGGAAATTATTACGCATATAAGGGGTTCATCTCCTCCTAAATACTTGCTCTTTACGCTAAAGTATTTTTAGTAATTTCAACTATTTCTTCTACGGATCTCGGGTTCAGGGGTCAGTCTTAAAGAATTGGGACAAAACTTAAGCTCTAGTGTAAAGAGCAAGGTATTAAAGAGGGGGCAAACCCCCCCATATACGTAATAAAAATACACGAATATAGAAGTTAATTACAAAACTTAATTCGGAAGTTACGTATATTCTTTATTAATAAAAACGTTCGTAAGAAATTAAAAATTTTAATTGCCTTTTTAAGTAACCAAAAGATTGAAGGGCAACTAAGCCTCCTCCCCCATTCTTTTTTCTCAAAATCGTACAATCAAAACCAAGAAAAAGCCATTTAGCCAAAAAAGAAAATATACAAATTCCGTTCTAAGTATTCCTGTGCAGAGAGCCGAAATCAAAACATACATTAATTAAAAAACGCTCAGAAATTAAATTTAAAAAAAAAAAAACAAGTTTTTTTTAACTGAAAGTAAGGAGCGACATTAAAACTTAAAACAAACGTAAAGAGCGTAAAGAGTGAGGTATTAGGAGGAGGCGAACCCCTCGCATACGTAATAATTTCTGTTCGTTTTAAGTTTTAATGCTGCTCCTTACTTTCAGTTTAAAAAACCTCTTCATATTAATTTTTTCAATGTTTTTTTTTTTTGTAAATAATACTAGAAAATCCTGCGCCACCTTCATGGAAATTTTCTTCCCCATGAAAAATTCCTCCATGGAAAAGTTCCCCCAACATATCTACCTCTTCTCAACAACTCCCCCCAACCAAAAAATTCCCCTGGAAATGTCTGTACACTTCCCAATAACCTATGTTGAACAATATGGCTATTTCAGAATTTTGACCCGTTGACTTTCGGGAAAAAATGAGCGTGGGAGGGGGTCTAGATGCCCTCCAATATTTTTGATCGCATAAAAAGGACACTAGAACTTTTAATTTTCGTTAGAAAGAGCCCTATTGTAACATTTTAGGGCCACTGGGTCGATATGATTACCCCTAGAAAAAAAAACAAAAAACAAACAAACATGCACCCGTGATCGGTCTTCTGGCAAAAAATACGAAATTCCACATTTTTGTAGTTAGGAGCATGAAAATTCCACAATAGGGTTCTCTGATACGCTGCATGCGATGGTGTGATTCTCTTGAAGATTCTATGAATTTCAGAGGGGTTTTGCCCCTGTTTTCCAAAATAAGACAAATTTTCTCAGGCTCGTAACTTTTGAGAAGTAAGACTAAATTTGATGAAACTTATATATTTTAATCAGCATAAAAATCCAATTCTTTTTATGTATCTATTAGCATCAAAATCCCATTTTTTGAAATTTCGTTTACTATTGAGCCGGATCTTGGTTCGTTACCACGAACTGTTTGATGAATCTGTTCAAGGTTGGTAAGAGCAAATAACTTTCTATTTATTTATCTATCCATCTTATGTAAAAAGCGAAATTAACTGTAGTTCAATTTATTTATTTAAATAAATTTCTTTTCATGTTTCTTTCATGTGTTTCTTTTCATGTGTCTGTGTAAGATTACCTTTCATATGAAAGTGTAAGTGTACATGGAACTTCAAAATATGTACGTGGAATTTCAAGTTTCTCCATTTGTTCATGTTTGATAAAAGCATTTAATTTCTTTCTCGATGTATCTCCCATTTTTTCCTAAGTAGAGCAAATGTTGTTCAATTTCTTTGTTTCTGCTTTTCATGTGAATGAATAAGTTTTTTTAGTTTGTTTGGGGCGAAATTTTTCCCCTCGGTATATCTTCTTTTGCTATCTAAACATTGAAATCGATTGTTGTTCACTTTCTACATGTCTGAATATGTCTCTTCATCTATCTGTGAGTAAATATGTCTCTATCATGCGAATGTTCAGAATTTGTACAATTCTGGTGAGAGTGAATAATTTTCCTGTTGATTTATCTCCGTTTGTTACCTAAACGGCAAAGCAAGTACTGTTCACTTGCTTTATTTCAGAATGTGTCTGTTCATTTGAATGTATCTGTAAATGTTCATTTTTTCACAAGCTTGGTAAGAGTAGTTTGGTTATTTTTCTCTCAAAAGATCTCCTTTTATTATCTATGCAGCAAAATCTTCTGCTGTTCCTTCTCTATATTTTAGAATGTGTCTGTGAATCTCCAGAATTTCTAAAAGTTTGGTAAGAGTGAAAAATTTTTTCCCTTGATAGATCTCCCTTTATTAATTTAACAGTTAAATCGGCCTTTGTTCACTTTTTTTGGTTCAAAACATGCCTGTTCATATATCTGTGCATGAATGTGTCTGTTAATGTGAATATGTACATGAAACATCAGAATTTCTCTAAGTTTGGTAGGAGAAGATACGTCTTGCTTTTAAATAGCAAACTCAACTGCTATTCACCTCCTCGATTCCCTAATGGGTCTGTTCAATTTAATGCGTCTTTGAATTTTAAGAATATGTATAAATTTGGTAAAAATGGGCAAATTTTCTTTAGATTCATCCCCTTCATCTATTTCCTTTTAACAGAAAAATCGACTGCTTGTCACTTTCTTTATTTCAGCATGTTCCTGTGTGTAAATTAAACAGAAAAACAAGCTTTTTAACTGAAAATAAGGAGCAACATTAAAACTTAAAACGAACAGAAATTACTCCGTATATTAAAGGGGCTTTTCCTCCTCAACACCCCGCTCTTTACGCTAAAGTTTGACTCTTTCTCAGCATTAAAATACAATTCTTTTGATGTAACTATTGGTAACAAAATACCGTTTTTTAAAGTTTCGGTTACTATTGAGCCGGGTCGCTCTTTACTGTAGTTTGTTACCACGAACTGTCTGATATGTCTGTTCATGTGAGTGTGAAACTTTAGAATTTGACAAGCTTGGTAAGAGCAGTTGATTTCTCTCTTGATGTACCTCCGTTTATTAACTAAATAGAGACATCGTCTGTTATTCATTTTCTTTATTTTAACATGTGTTTGTTCATGTGTCAGTGTATAAATGTTTATATTCATGTGAATGGGTATGTGAAGCTTCAGAATTTTCACAGGTTTGGTAAGAGCGACCATTATTTGTCTGCCTTTATTCTCTAAAGAGCGAAATCTACTGTTTTTCATTTTAAAATTTCAGAATGTGTCTGTTCATGTGTCTTTGTGTGAATGTGACTGCCTATATGAATTTTGTGTAAATCTTAAAGTGTGTACATGTTTTTTAAAAGTGAGTAATCTTTCCCTTGATTAATTTCCCTTTATAGAACAGCGAAATGGACTGTAGTTCATTTTCTTTATTTTAGAATGTTTTCACCAAACTTTCAACTTTCCAAGTTTCCTTCCTTCTCGAGATAATTATACTGTATCAGTTGGAAAAGATGTCACTTTTACATGCAATGTTCAAAATGTAGGAGATCACAAGGTAAGTGCTTCTCTCTTTTCCCGGTATTTCAACGCTTATAAATGACCGATGTAGTCACAGTAATTAAAAGTAAAGAAGATTTAGTTCAATGGCAAGAATACATTTTAATGTTTAACTAAAATTAGCAAAAGTTTATGCTACTTGTTTTGTTTAAGCGATACATTATTCAGCCATCGGGGAAAAAAAAATCTGAGGACGAATTCAAGTACTGATTCTGAAGGATTTAAGAGGATAAAGGAAGGAAGAACAAAACGTAAATGAACAAAATAAAAAAAAGCACAGTTTGAATGATAAAAAAGAAAATAAAGTACAACACTCAACAATTTGTCTGAGGAAAAGAAGGGAAGAGATGAAAAATAAACAGCGATGCAGCACAATACTAGGATTGGCACATTCAAACCCAGCTACTCCTCATACTACCCATAAAGCTCTGCTTATAACAACTGTAAGCAGAAATAACTACCATGCCATATTGCTGCGGGATAAAGCAACATACTGCTTAGTTAATATACACATAAACACAAAGAAAATGATGAGTTACCATATAGAAGATGTATTTAGTATTACTAACGAATTGGACTACTTTTCTGCACAAAGATGGAAGGGGCGGAAGCATTAAAAAGGGTTTTTTTAATTATTTCCACTCCATCCTTAAAGATTTAGACACAGTGACTGGAAAAAATCTCTTTTCCAAATTTAAATTATTAAATTCAGTTAATTTTTAGGATGTATATTTGTTTGGGGTGACTTTCAATTCTCAAGCATTATTATGCAAAGGTTGAAATTTAGTAATAATAGTAACAATAAAGATACTTTATAAACAATATTAGCAAACGCTTGCAAACGTGTGTGCTATATACGATAAAGTTAAAAATAAGTAATTAAAACTCAAATCAAAACTTGATCCGGGTAAAGATCTCTTTATTGTAGCACTAAAAATATTGTTTCTTATTAAGTTACTGTATCATAATTTTTAATTTTTTAATTGAATTAAAGAGCAACATAAAAACGAAACAGGCCCAAATTGTTCTGTATATGAAGAATGAATAATTATTAATGCTCTCCCTTCTATTATTAACGCTGAAGTTTAGCTTGTATCAAACAGTTCGTGGTAACGAACTGTAGTAAGGAGCGACCCGGCTCAATAGTAACCAAAACTCTAAAAAATGGAATTTTGGTACCAATAGCTACATCAAAAGAATCGCATTTTAATGCTGGTTTTAAATATATAAGTTTCATCAAGTTTAGTCTTACCCATCAAAAGTTACGAGCCTGAGAAAATTTGCGTTATTTTAGAAAATAGGGGGAAACGCCCCCTAAAAGTCATAGAATCTTAACGAAAATCACACCATCAGATTCAGCGTATCAGAGAACCCTACTGTAGAAGTTTCGAGCTCCTATCTACAAAAATGTGGAATTTTGCATTTTTTGCCAGAAGGCAGATCACGGATGCGTGTTTATTTTTTTTTTTTGTTTTTTTTTTTTTTGTTTGTTTTTTTTTCTTTTTCCCAGGGGTGATCGTATCGACCCAGTTGTCCTAGAATGTTGCAAGAGGGCTCATTCTAACGGAAATGAAAAGTTCTAGTGCCCTTTTTAAGTGACCAAAAAAATTGGAGGGCACCTAGGCCCCCTCCCACGCTAATTATTTTCCCAAAGTCAACGGATCAAAATTCTGAGATAGCCATTTTATTCAACGTAGTCGAAAAACCTTATAACTATGTCTTTGGGGACGACTTACTCCCTCACAGTCCCCGTGGGAGGGGCAACAAGTTACAAACTTTGACCTGTGCTTACATATAGTAATGGTTATTGGGAAGTATACAGGCGTTTTCAGGAGGATTTTTTTGGTTTGGGGGAGGGTTTGAGAAGAGGGGGATATGCTGGGGGAACTTTCCTTCGAGAATTTGTAATGGGAGAAGAAAATTTCCATGAAGGGAGAGCAGGATTTACTAGCATTATTAAAAAAAAAACAATTAAAAAATAAAAGTGAAAAAGCTTTTTCAGCTGGAAGTAAGGAACAGCAATAAAACTTAAAAACAAACAGAAATTATTACCCATATGAGGGGCTCACCTCCTTCTAATACCTCGCTCTTTACGCTAAAGTATTTTCAGTAATTTCAACTACTTATTCTACGGCTTTTGTGATTCAGGGGGTCATTCTTAATGAATTGGGATAAAATTTAAGCTTTAGTGTAAAGAGCGAGGTACTGACGATGGGGAGAATCCCCTCATATATGTAATAAAAACATGAGAATACAAAAGTTCTTTACGTAAGCTAATTTATAAGTTACGTAAATCTTTTACCAATAAAAAGATTCGTAAAAAATTAAAAGTTCTAGTTGCCTTTTTAATTAACCAAAAAATCGGGGGGCAACTAGGCTTCGTCCCCCGCTCTTTTTTTCTCAAAATCATTCGATCAAAATTATGAGAAAGCCATTGAGCCAAAAAAAAAAAAAATATACAAATTTCGTTTTGATTATTCCTCTGGGGAGAGCCAAAATCAAAACATGCATTGATTCAAAAACATTCAGAAATTAAATAAAAAAAACAAGTTTTTTAACTGAAAGTAAGGAGCGACATTAAAACTTAAAACGCACAGAAATTACTTCGTATATGAAAGAGGCTGCTTCCTCATCAACGCCCCGCTCTTTACGCTAAAGTTTTTTACTGTTTTAAAAAGAAGAATTGAGAGAAAGAGTCAAACTTTAGCGTAAAGAGCGGGGCGCTGATGAGGAAGCAGCCCCTTTCATATACGAAGTAATTTCTGTGCGTTTTAAGTTTTAATGTCGCTCCTTACTTTCAGTTAAAAAAACTTGTTTTTTTTATTTATTGTACTTAGAGCAAAAGCAGCATTGAATATTAGGTTGAAACTTTAGCATAAAGAGTAGGGGTTTCGGGGGACAGTGGCTCTTTTCAAATATAGCGTAATCTCTGTTCGTTTATGTTGTAACCTTACTCTTTACGTTCCTTTGAAAAATATTTGTTTCTTATTAGGTTACTGTGTCATAAAAATACGTTAAATCAAACCCTCTGTACAAATAGCTTGCTTTTTTTTTCAAAATGGGCTTGGAAAATACTTTACAGAATTTTTGGCGCAAAAGAAAATGATAAGAAGTCTGAATTGATATCTCTTTATTTGATATGTTACCTCCATTATACAAGCTTAGTATATCCAGATATTTATTTGAAGTTGTTATCTTAACCGATTTATCGATATTTGATTATGATCCAGCTGGCATATTAATATCAATATCGAACGTACTAAATCCCTTATTCTCCTTCTATTCAGGGATAGGCTACTTAGGCAGGATACCCACTTTGGCCTTTCTTGGCTGGTTTATGGTTTCTAATTATTTGAACTCCCTAATTCTAATTCACAAGAACTCCCCACCCCCTTTCTTCATTGGCTATTTATATACACACGCTTGGTTAAAATTTGTCTTTCTCTTTGTTTTCTTCGTCCTTCGCCTTAATTATTTTCTTGTTTCTTTTTTCTGTTCACCTTCTTCTTATTTCATCTTAGTTTCTTTTAGAATCCGTTTTCAATTGTCTCTTTAATTTCCTATTTAAGTAGGCCCACATCTTGCATACCCTCAGATCTTCGATAAGGCTAATACATTTTTCGCACAAAGCAATTTATCCTCTTTTAATTAATGACACTTCTATTAGCTAGTTTAGTTTAAAATCAAACGACTAATAGAGACAAGTCTGTGGAACATCATTAGACCAATTCCAGTCTATGAGCATATGAGCAATACCCTAGAATAACTTAGAATGAGAAATATAATACCTTAGAAATGAGAACTTGTAAAATATCATTTGGATCTTTCGACTTTTAGCCAGGATCAACCGCCATTAATACGATGTGAACGCCTTTATGAGACGCACAAGGCGAAGAAGGCATCGAAATCTCAAAATTTGAATGATGTACCACTTCAATTCCGTATGGATTGTTTTTATTCACTGGTTTGATAAATAATATCCCTTTTATTAAAACTGACACCACCACCTATTCTCAAAATGGTCTGTTTTTTATTTAGTGGCAATCAAAGTTTTTTTGTTTCCAAATTTGGATATTTTACTAAAAAAGATGGAAATAAGAAAATAATTCGGTGTTCGATACTGGCTTATAGAAGTGAGTAGCATCTGATCTGGCTCCTTGTTCTTTATTGAAGACATCCTCGATAGATTTGCTCTATAATCAAACAGTTCGTGGTAACGAACTGTAGTAAGGAGCGACCCGGCTCAATAGTAACCGAAACTCTAAAAAACGGAATTTTTGGCACCAATAGTTACATCAAAACAATTACATTTTAATGCTGATTTGAAATAAATAAGATTCATCAAGATTAGTCTTGCCCATCAAAAGTTACGTGCCTGAGAAAATTTGTCTTATTTTAGAAAATAGGGGTAAACAACCCTTAAAAGTAATAGAATCTTAAAAAATCACACTTTCAGATTCAGCATATCAGAGAACCCTACTGTACATGTTTCAAGCTCCTATCTACAAAAATATGGATTTTTGTATTTTTTTTTCCCAGAAGACAGATAACGGATGCGTGTTTATTTGTTTTTTTCCCCAGGGGTGATCGTATCGACCCAGTGGTCCTAGAATGTCGCCAGAGGGCTCATTCTAACGGATATGAGAAGTTCTAGTGCCGTTTTTAAGTGAACAAAAAATTGGGGGGCATCTAGGCCCCCTCCCACGCACATATTTTCCTCAGAAT
Organism: Artemia franciscana; assembly: GCF_032884065.1. NCBI lineage: Eukaryota > Metazoa > Arthropoda > Branchiopoda > Anostraca > Artemiidae > Artemia > Artemia franciscana. The sequence goes on along the minus strand of NC_088867.1, from coordinate 4,325,668 downwards.
CACCGGATCAAAATTTTGAGATAGCCAATCTCTTCAACTTAGTCGAAAACCGAATAAATGTGTCTTTTGGGACGGCTTAATCCCCCAAGATCCCCGGGGAAGGGCTGCAAGTTACAAACTTTGACCACTGTTTACAAATAGCAATGGTTATTATGAAGCGTACAAACTTTTTCAGGAGGACATTTTCGAGTTAGGGTGGGAGTGGGTCGGGGGAGGGGGTTACGTGGGAGGATCTTTCCATTGAGAAGTTTATAGTGAGGGAAGAGAATTTACAGGAAGGAGGCGCAGGATTTTCTAGTATTATTTAAAGAAAACAATGAGAAAATAAATAAATACAATTTTCACCTGGAAGTAATGAATAGTATTAAAGCTTAAAACGGATATAAGATATTACGTTTATAAGGGGTTCGTCTCCTCCACAATACCTTACTCTTTACACTAAAGTATTTTTAGTAATCCCAGCTATTTATTCTACGGCCTTTGTGATTCAGGGGCCATTCTTAAAGATTTGGGATAAAATTCATACTATATTGTAAAGAGCGAGGTATTGAAGAGGGGGTAAACCCCCTCATATACGTGATATAAATACACAAATATAGAAGTTCGTTACGTAAGTTGATTCGTAAGGTACGTATGTTTATTACTAACAAAAATGTTCTTACAAAAAAGAAGATAATCTATTTGCATGTGAAGTAACCAAAAGTTGGAGGGTGGCTAAGCCTCCTCCCCCACCCCTTTTTTTTATCAAAATCATCCGATCAAAATTATGAGAAAGCTATGAGAGCCAAAAAACATACAAATTTCGTTTTAGTTATTCATGTGTGGTGAGCCAAAAATCAAAACATGCATTAATAAAAAAACGTTCAGAAATTAAATATAAAAAAAAAGTTTTTTTTAACTGCAAGTAAGGAGCGATATTAAAACTTAAAACGAGCAGAAATTACTCCGTATATGAAAGAGGTTGTCCCCTCCGCAACGCCTCGCTCTTTGCGCTAAAGTTTTTTTTTTATTGTTTTAAAAAGTAGAGTTGTGACAGGGTCGAATTTTAGCGTAAGGAGAGAGGCGTTGCGGAGTGGACAACCTCTTTCATATACGGAATAATTTCTGTAAATATATAAGCTTAAATTTAAACTTATATATATATTGTTGAATATCAATTATCTTTTGTAAATTCACCGGACTAGCAAAACTTAATTACAAGAAAAGGTTCAAATTTTATTAAAATCAGCTTGCAAGATTACAAAAACACGAATATTTTTACACATGTTATGAAGCATCAAATGAATCAGAGCATAGAAAACTATGTTATTCTCTACTTTGTTGAGAAGTGCTTTCCTAGCATTTGGATTCGCTGATTAGCTTTTTGTTGATACAGCAAAACTCTCTTTTCAAAATATGAAATCAATTATTTGTAGAACTATTTGCCTTGAGAAAGACATAAGTGGCATCTAACACACTGTAGAAACAAATTGATAGAGATTCAACATAAATTGATTGTATCAAAATCAGCAACAAAATCACAATTTCAATTCCTGAAAATTGGCCAAATAAATATTAAAGACCTTATTGGGATTCCCTGATCATTATTGAATTTTCAATTTGTTGAAAAACAAAATGCTGGATTCCCATGCCAGAATTGAATTTTCAATTTGTTGGCAAAACAACATGTTGGATTTTAAGATCCTTAGTGGATTTCTATCTTGTTTGTGGGATTTCATGTTCTTTAATTGGATTTCAACCACTAGCGTTGTTCAATTCGTCAAGCCTACAATCTAATTTTTAGGTTTTATTATTCGACTTCTCCTCCTAGTTTAGAACCGTCAACCATGTCTTCCATTGGATTTCATCGCTAGCGTTGTTCAATCTCCTAAGGCAACAGTATTAATATCTAGTTTTAATGATTCCCCTTCTAGTTTCAGAAGTATGAATAAATATCAAACATATACTCATTTATTTTACAAAAACAGAAACTTACAACAAAAAATATCTTCGAGATAATATGACACCATGGTAGAAATACCTTCACATCAAGAAAAACAGTGTGAAACACAAACCTGAAATAAAGATGAAATGAAATTGATGCTAAAATAAAAGGGAAAGGCTCCCCTCCCCCTTTTTAAAAGCCGAGGACTGAGTGGTTGCAACAATTATGCCACGAATCCTGTCTTTTCTGAATATTTTTAACATACCAATCGTAATATATATATATATATATATATATATATATATATATATATATATATATCTCGAATTGAAATGTTTATAAACATTTCAAAATGTTTAACTGTTTTAAGGATGACGCATTCTCGCGTGACTTGTTTCTTCAATCCCTATGGGCAATCCGCTTGTAACTGAGGAGGGCACACACGTGAGGTGTTACGTAATGACGAAGAATGCGTATGTTAAATAATACTTTAAGTTATCTTTTCTTCTTAAATTTTTTTTTCTTCGAAATTTCATTTTCTTCAAGATTTTTCCTTGGGGAACCTTTAAAATCTAGGCATTTCTGTCCACTTTAGAAATTGAAAGAGATTCCTCCTCGACAGAATGGAGCGGTAGATAGTTGGCCAAGAAAGCTTCACTAATATTATGTTCCGGGGAATATTCCTATTAGAAACGTTTCGAAAAATCTATTGATAGCGTGTTGTCCTATACCTGGAATAATTGACATACGCGGGAAAAATCGGTCACCGGAAATTAGTTACATTTGACATGGACCTTCTTATTATGTAATGCGCTAGATGGTGTTTCCATCAGATAATATTGGGGGTGGATCTTAGCAAATTTTAGCAATAGAGCCTTATGCTCTATTTGAACGTGAATGCGCTATCAGAAGTGAAATAAAAACAAGAGTATCATTGTGGCTAGAATATGATACACCTTCATATACGATCAGGAGTCTATCTTTTTCTCTTCACCACTCCAAATTGTGCACTTATATTAGAGATAATCTTGAACGATCATATCTATATACATAGGCTACAAAATGCTTAAGTTGCGCTAGTAGAATAAATTGCAGTTTTATCCTAGAAAAAGAAATCTAAAGAATGAAGGATTTTTTGTATATACAAGGTTTCTTAATAAAGATAAATTTACAAGCATTATTAAAAAACGTTATCCTTAAGACACAGAAATCAATATTATAAAGTTAGGAGGGACATATTTTCAACCATAAGGTTGTTGAATCGAGGAATATCAACATAAATGCTGAGAAATTCATCCTACGTTTATCCACAACATCTATATATATAAAAATGTAGTGTCTGCCCGTCTGTCCATCTGTCTGTCTCTCCGTCTGTCCGTCCATCTGTCTGTCAGTAATTGATCTGAAAATATTTCAGTAGACTGATCGTTTTGCAATCAGACACGCATATTTATAGTTAATTTTAATGTCTTTACGCATACCCGTAAATTAGAATGTTTAAGGCAAGCATTCATTTCGTATGCAGTTGTCGATCTAGGAATAACAGGCAATGTTTGCCTGAAATCTCCCGCAAGCAATGTTAGTGTGCTGCCAAAGGGTTTGGAATTTCCTTGCAAATCTTGCAATGATCGGTCAAGAGCCTCGAGCAATTTTTTGTGTGCTATTGTGCACTCGTCCCAAACAATAAGTGTGCATTGCTGCAATACTTTACCCATTCCAGATGATTTGGAAATGTTGCAAGTGGGAGTTTCTGTAGACTGCATATTCAGATACAATTTCAAAGCGGAATGAGCAGTTATTTGACCAAGCAGCAACGTTTTGGCTATTCCGGACGACGCAAGGGCCAACGCTATGTCATTTTTGGATCAAATTGATAACGCAAATCAGACATTCCAAATCTTACCCTTTCACTTCGAGCCACAAGCCTGGTTTTGCGTTGCTCTGGTGTTTCCTCCTGGTGTCCCCTTTTTGGTGAGATTGTAGGATAGTTATACACGCATTGATTTTTTAATAGAGCGACACGCCCTCTTTTTTTACTATCTCTATGAGCTGCAAGCCTGGTTTCGCGTTGCGAACATGGAGTCATTTATAGATTTTTATCTTTTTCAGTTTTTTCCTTTTTTTAGTTTTTTTTTATTTTTTTATATTATTTTCTGACGTTATATTGAATATGACGTCTGTGTAGTTCTTTTTGAGTTTTTTCTTTTTTTTAGTTTTTTCTTTTTCTTTTTTTTAGTTTTTTCTTTGTTTAGTCTTTTGTTTTTTGGTTTTTTCATTTTTTATTTTTTTCTTTTTGAGTTTTTTTTCTTTTTTAGTTTTTTTCTTTTTTAGTTTTTTCTTTTTTTAGATTTTTTAGTTTTTCTTTTTTCTTTTTAGTTTTTTTAATTTTTTACCTAATTTAGGTTTTTTAATTTTTTCTTTTTTTGTTTTTTTTTTATTTTTTTCTCTTTTAGTCTTTCTTTTTTTCAGTATTTTTCTTTTTTCTTAGTTTTTGTCTTTTTGTTTTTTTATTTTAGTTGTTTTTTTGTTTTTTTTTGTGTGTGTGTGTCCGTGTGTGTGTGTGTGTGTGTGTGTGTGTGTGTGTGTGTGTGTGTGTGTGTGTGTGTGTGTGTGTGTGTGTGTGTGTGTGTGTGTGTGTGTGTGTGTGTGTGTCTGTGTGTGTGTGTGTGTGTGTGTGTGCGTGTATGTGGTTGTGTGTGTATGTGTGTGTGTGTATGTTTGTTTGCGTGTGTTTGTGTGTTGTGTGTATGTGTGTTTGTGTATATATATGTGTGTGTGTGTATATATGTGGGAGTGTGTGTGGTTGTGCATATTTGGGATGTCTTTAGGTGTGTGCGTGAGTGTCATTTGTCTGTTTGGACCTTGGATAAGATATGCATTGTGAAGTTGGTGCTGTAGTAGGTTTGTCTTCTTCGTTTCTTCTTTTGAATGCTACTTTCGTTATCAACTAAAAGTTTGTAATTTGCATTCTCTGTGGGCACTATCATCTCGGGAAATTATAGTCTCGCATATCCACCATTTCGATGGTAGAAATTCTTGGGCACTTAGGCATTTAATCACTTACTAGCAGGAAAACGCAAGCATAAATTTCCAATAAGATCCCCATTTATGCTACTTTCATAGTTCAAATATTTCTCTTTACAAGCATTCTATGCTACGATAACTTTATCATAAACACTCATATTCCTGAAACATTTCATCTTCGTTTTTTCCATGATGGTACTAATACTGTTTTCCGGTGATTTTTTCATCAGTTTATCGTTGCATTCCTTGGTGATATTGTCTGACAATGCCCTTTTTATTTTACTTGCTGCTTCACCGTCTATTACAACACTATTTTTACATGTGTTGCAGTTTCAGCACCTGGATAAGACATGCATTATCTTTTATGATGTTGGTCCTGTAGTAGGCTTGTCTGTTCCTTGTCACTTTCTAAAAGCTAATGCCAGAAAGATGGTGAATAGACTTATCAACAGGAAATGTGTTACCGGCAACAGTAGCAAGAAGTTGGCCTTCGTAATCAAGTAACATTTTAAGACTAGCATTTTCTTTGCGTGCTATCATCTCTGAAAATGTTACTCTCGGATATTCACCGTCAAAAATATGAATTTTTCCAGTATTCCAAAGGAACCGAACAACTGACTGTCATGACAACATACGCATACATTTCCAATAAGATATTTATTTATGCTTACTTAATAGCTCAAATATTTATCTTTGAGAGTATTAAATACTACGATAACTTTATCTTGTTCGCATACATTCTTTAATTATTTTATTGTCACCTTTTAAAATAAGATTTGAGTGTTTATCCTTCCAATGTACAAATGATAATTCCCAAAAACACACAATAAACTAGCTATTGAGGATGACCAACCATAGATTACCATGGGGGCAGCCGCATACAAAATCCTGGAATCAGCAAAATACTAAGATGTCATAGGAATGATAATATGCATCACAAGGATGCCATGGGGAAGATGAAGATTACAACGGAAGCGTGAATATACATGATGTATCACAAGTGGGTGACTTGAAAAATACGAAACAATGGAATTAAAGCACAATGTTTATCATGAAAATTTCTAAGAAATTCTTTAGGAATGATAATATGTATCACAGGGATGCAATGTGCAAACAACATATTGTCATGGTGGCGTAAATTGCCACGGAATGTGGCAATCTAACAATGAAATGGCAAGCTTCTGTTGTTCAGATTAAAACAGTGGTCAGTTTTAGTTTGTAAAGTTATTTTTATGAGAAAAAGGTTTAAAAACCCTTATATGGGATAATGTGCGCCAGAAGGTGTCATCGGGATGCTACATGGGGCCGAGCTGGCCTCAATTGACAGGGATCATCAGAGGAAAGGTTAGTGGGATCTTTTCATTAAGTTTAAATGATTGATTCTAGTGTGAACGGATATTTTTGCAGGAAAATATGCTAAAAATGCCATATGTGTTATTAAACTTGCTAGAGGGTTCCTTGTTTCAGCCATTCAACATCACTGGCTGGGAATCGCCATGGAACATCGCTGTCTAGCAATTAAATGGCAAGTTCAAATAATTAAAATGGTGGCGTTCAAATAAAAACAACGATTATTTCAAGTTTATATAATTTTTTTTGTAATAAAAGGTTGAAAAATCCTTAGGTTTGATAATGTGTGCCAGAGTGTCATTAGGCTGGTACGTTTCGCCACTCTGGCCTCAATTGTCAGGATTCATCAGAAGAAATACTATTGGGGATTTCTCATTAAGTTTAAACAATCGATTCTAGTGTAAACGGATGTTTTTGTAAGAGAATGTCCGAATAATTCCATATACATGATAATGCCTGCCAGAAGGTGCCGTTTGTCAGCCATTGAGTGACACTGACTGGGAATTGACATGGTACATCGCAATCTAACATAAAATGGCCAGTTTACACTGTTCAAATAAAAACAATGGCCATTTATAGTGTATAAAGTTATTTTTGTGGGGGAAAGGTTGAAAAAACCTTAAGTATGATGATATGTGTCAGAGAATGTCTTCGGGCTGGTATATTTTGCCGTGCTGGCCTCAGTTGCCTGGAGTCATTAGAAGAAATGCTACTGGTCATTTTCATTAAGTCTAAACGGTCAATTCTAGTGCAAATGGATATTTTTGCAGGAAAATTCCCAAAAATGCTACATATGTGATAATGCTTGCCTGAGGGTGCCGTATGTCATACATTGAGTGTCAGAGGATGGGAATTGCTATGGAACATCACAATATAACATTGAAATGGAAAGTTTCTGGTGTTAAAATACAAACAAATGTCATTTTTAGTTTATAAAATCATTTTTGAGGAAAAAGGTTGAAAAACCCTAAGTTGTGATAATGTGCACCAGAATATCGGGCTGGTTCTTTGTGCCACGCTGCCTTCAATTGCCAAGACTCATCAGAAGGGACGTTATCGGTTATTTTTTAAACTTAAACGATTGATTCTAGTGTAAACGAATATTTTCGCAGAATTGCAATTGCAACATTGATATCTAACAATGAAATGGCAAGCTTCTGCTGTTAAAATAAAAAATGGATACTTTTAGTTAACAAAGTTATTTTTGTTGAAAAATGGCGTTTCTTATTATGAATAAAACCTGTGTGTACAAAAAGCCTTCATTCTTTATATGTCTTGGTCCAGGACAAAACTTTAATATATTTTAGTAATGCAATTTAAGCATCTTGTAGTCTATAAGTATAGGTATGCTTGTTCAAGGTTGTCTCTAAGATAAAATTAAAACCCTGCTTAGTGAAGAGGAAAAGATTGACTTTTGATCTTTTATGAAGGTGTACCATATTTGTGCCAAAATGATACTCTTGGTTTTATTTCATGTCTGAAAGCGCATCAAAGTTCCAATAGAGTAAAAGACTCTATTACTAAAAAATGTGCTAAGAGCAACCCCTAATATTTTCTGATAATCCTCTCTAAGGCATTACTTAACAAGCAGGTGCACGTCAAATGTAACCAATTTCTAGTAATTGATTTTTCCCCCGCATGTTAATTATTCTAGACCTAGTAAAACTCACGACCTATAGATTTTTCGAAATGTTTCCATTAGAAAGTATTCACCGAAACAAAATATTACGCAAGATTTCTTGGTTCAGCTGTCGAGCACTCCATTCCTTTAAGGGGGATCTCTTTTGATTCCTGAAGTTGACCAAAAACTTCAGATTATAAAGGATCTCTGAGGAAAAAATCTTGAAGAAAATAAAATCTTGAAGAAAAATGCATTGAAGAAGAAAAAAATCACTTAAATTATCATGTTATATCCGAAGAATGCATCGTCATTACGTAACACCCCATATTTAAGGCCGCCTCAGTCACACTTAGGAGCTGCTTTAGAGGCCTGAAGAAGTTTTTCTAAAATTTTATTTTCTAAAATTTAGAAGCTAAGATATTTTTAAGAAAAACTTCTTGAAAAGAAAAAGTGTCTTAAAAAAAGTCTTGAAACTTCTTGAAAAATATCTTGAAGAAAGATGTCATATAATACGTCTTGAAATGTCGTGAAACGTCTTGAAAAACATCTTGATGGAAAATATCTTAGAAATTGTCTTGAAGTGTCTTGACACGTCTTGAAGAAAAAGTCTTAAAAACGTCTTGAAATGTCTTGAAGAATGCCTTGAAGAAAACACTCCCTAATACGTAACGCGTACGTTTGCAACTTAACTAGTGGCCCCTGAAGGTTTTCCTTGGCCCTCGCGGTTTCTTTTTAATCAGTCTAAGAAAAAACTATGATGTACTGTTTACATCTTGACCATTGACCCCTGAACTTTAACAAGTCCTATATCGTAAAAATCAAAGAAATCAAAATTTTGTGGGGAGGGTCTGAAGCTTTTTCCCGGCCTTCGTAGGTTTCTAAGCAATCAAAGAAAAAACTACGATGTAGTTTTTGGATCCTGACTATTGACCCCTGAACTCTAACAAGTCCTATTATGGAACAACCAAAGAACTACGGATTTGGTGGGGGCCCCCTGATGTTTTTTTTCCGGCCCTCGTAGGTTTTTTAACAACCAAAGAAACTTTGATGTAACGCGTACGTTTGCATCTTGACTAGCGGCTCTTGAAGTGTAATAACTCCCATTTTGCAAAACCAAAGAAAATATTTATATAAGTAAATAATCCCCTATTATGTATTAATCAGGTGTAATTTACCGTTACAGGTGTACTACGGTATTGAATAAGACCAAGGTAAGCGTAATAACGTCTTGAGGAATTGTCTTAAAAACCGGCCCTTGTAGGTTTTTAATAACCAAAGAAACTTTGATGTAACGCGTTCGTTTGCATCTTGACTAGCGGCCCTTAAAGTGTAATAACTCCCATTATGCAAAAACCAAAGAAAATATTTATATAAGTAAACATTCACCTATTTTGTATTAATCAGGTGTAATGTACCGTTAAAGGTGTGCTATAGTATTGAATAAGACCAAGGTATGCGTAATAACGTCTTGAGGAATTAGTAGCTCCAATATTATACCCCCCTATTTGTGCGCTTAAATATATTGACCCATTATTACTCTTATTTTGGCCCCAAAAATAGCAAGCCCAAGGTTACAGGTCTCTAAGTATCACTAAAAAACTTGCACTGATAGCTGCTATATCTATATATATATAAAAATAAGTTGTCTGTGTGTGTGTGTGTGTGTGTGTGTGTGTGTTTGTGTGTGTGTGTGTGTGTGTGTGTATGTGTGTGTGTGTGTGTGTGTGTGTGTGTGTGTGTGTGTGTGTGTGTGTGTGTATGTGTCGAGTGACATCATGTTTGTGTGTCGACTGACGTCATGTTTGTCGACTGACGTCATTATAAGGATTGAGCTGTATGCGTCATGAAGTTGTTTGTCGACTGACGTCATGTTTGTCAACAGATGAAATTACACACCGGGACACCGGGACACAAATGACGACCGGGACACAGGGAATATAAATGACGACCGGGAACCTCAAAGAAAAATTACAGACTGGGACACCCGGACACAAATCACGACCGGGACAAAGGGAATATAAATGACGACCGGGACACAGGGAAACAACTGATGATGTGTATGGATGATCTGTAATGAGGTATAGATCTGAATACGGATTGTTTTTCCCATGGACAATTATATGTTGCATGTTCAAGAGTCAGTAAACCTGACAATCTATTTATATGCAACATATATATATATATATATATATATATATATATATATATATATATATATATATATATATATATATATATATATATATACAGGTGGGGCACAGGGACACAACTACAAAGGCGCGTAACTAATATAGCACGTAACGACTTACGCGCGCGGGGGGCTTGGGGGGCGCGAAGCGCCCCACCAACTAGGTGTTGGGGTGGCGCGAAGCGCCACCCCAACAGCTAGTATATATATATATATATATATATATATATATATATATATATATATATATATATATATATATATATATATATATATATATATATATATATATATGCCGGCAAATAGTAATAAGTGACAAGAAGGAAACGCGTGCTTTAAGCAGCGAACATGGGCTAGATGGTATTTGCCTTATTTTTGAAAATAGAGGGAGCATATATATGTATACGTAAATATCAGGAACATAATTTTTGATGGAAAAGACTTTCATATGCTTTTATGCTGTTTTTGCTATCAAAGGGAAAATTTAAAAAAAGAAAAAGGACTAAAAGTCAGCCAAAAATTGGCCAAAGGCATATGGTACCAAATGGCTGAAATGGTTGCATATTTCCTTTGAAAGTGCGGTTGTCATTGGAAATAAACGTATTGCTAATGTTTGAATTTTTGCAAATAAAAAAAAATTAGTCAAATTTAACCAAATAGTTTTCTCTACTTTTAGCACTTTAAGTGGCAACTCTGAAGAAAATGAGTTGCCGCCTTTAGATTTTACAGTCTTTGAAACTGCCAAGAAAAAAGCAAGAAATCTTAGAAAGTATTGGCTTCCAGGTACGAATAAACAGAAGATATTTTTTAAGTCTTTGGTACTTGAAAGAAAGGCAATATGAAATTGCTTTCATGTAATTCAAAAGGCTTTTTGTAATGCAGAATAAATTTAAAGAAGAGTGGAAAATCGACAAATTTTTCTTTTTTCATTTTTAGTCAAATCTAACTTTAGATTTATGTAAAACGGAGGGTTTTTTAAGGCACCAAGGATAAGAAAAAAAAATACCAGAAGCTCTTTTTCTCAACTATTTGAAAGTGAGAATAGAAGACGTCATGCATTTTGAAAAACAAACTGAAACTTCAAAGTCCTCATGAATTAAATAAAATAAGACACAACAGATTAATCTAGGGTATAAACCATACCTAGTTAAAGGTGGTGGACAAAAAGACTAATATTTCTGGATAATTGACCAAAATATTTTTAAGGTATAAACAAACTTTACTGCATTAGGTAGATTCCCTGTTGTTTTACAAATCCAAATAATTGTATATAAGGGCTTTAAACCTCCACAATGGGGTCCACTGACTTTTTCTAGTTGGGGAGGGAGATGCCTTAAAGGGTACCGTTTCATGCAAATAAATCCCAACTCCTATTAAGTCTTCAGATAAATATAGAATTTGTTCTAAGGGGGACACGGGGGCATGATGGAGGTAGAAACCGATATATAATCCCAAGGACTGTATTCAGGACTTTTGATTGGGGGAGGGAGTTTTGGGGAGGTGGGTGCATGGGAGGTACTTTAGGTGTATCAAAAGTTTGTCACTGACATTTCTCTTGATTTTTGACAATATTTCTGGTCTACGCTGTTATTATGAAAGTAAAGAGTTTCGTTAAATCCCAAACTGAGTAGAATTTATTTTGTATGAAAATGATAATAATAACAATTTATTTATAACCCACAAAGTACATTAAACTGTGGAGTAAACACACAAAAAAAGAAAATAACAAGACAAAAAACATAACAACATAAATAACATAGCAGCATAACAACATACAACATAAGTAAATTACCTCAATTCAAAAAACGGCCGAAGAGGGTCAAAAACACCAATCATTTGCCGAGTTTTAAGACATATATCTTTAGATAAATGTTTCAGTCACGAGGGCGCATCAACGATGTCAAATTTAGAAACGACTGTATGATTCCGATACCACCGAGGCAGACGCAGCAAATACTTGCAACACTTAAAATATCCTGAGCGTATTTTCTTTGTATCCTTCTTGCGAAGGAGGAAAGCAAAACCAGAAAGATAAAAAAACAGCAGGGGCGCAAAAACTAGAATAAAAACGGCATAGTCCTTTTCGGTTATTACATAAAAAAAACTAGTTTTTTAACTGAAAGTTAGGAGCGACATTAAAACTTAAAACGAACAGAAATTAATCCGTATATGAAATGGGTTGTCCCCTCCTCAACGCCTCGCTCTTTACGCTAAAGTTTAACTCTTGGCCACAATTCTATTTTTTAAAACAATTAAAAACGTTAGCGTAAAGAGCGAGGCGTTGAGGAGGGGACAACCCATTTCATATACGAGGTAATTTCTGTCCGTTTTAAGTTTTAATGTCGCTCCTTACTTTCAGTTAAAAAACTAGTTTTTTTTATGTAATTTCTGAACGTTTTTGAATTAATGCATGTTCGATTTTGGCTCTCCACACATAAATTATTAAAATGAAATTTGTATATTAATTCCTTTTTTGGCTAAATGGCTTTCTTTTAGTTTTGATCAGACAATTTTGAGAAATAAGGGGTGGGGAAGGAGGCCTAGTTGTCCTGCAATTTTTCGTTTACATGAAAAGGCAACTATAAATTTTAATTTTTAACGAATGTTTTTATTAGTAAAAAATATCCGTAACTTAAGAATTAACTTACGTAACAAACTTTTATATCGTTAAATTTGTATTATGTATATGAGGGGGTTTGTACCCTCGTTAATACCTCGCTCTTTAGACTAAATCGTAAGTTTTGTCCCAATTCTTTAAGAATGACCCCTGAATCAGAAAGGCCGTAGAATAAATAGTTGAAATTACTAAAAATACTATAGCATAAAGAGCGAGGTATTTATCTCCTTCTAAATACCTCGCTCTTTATGCTAAAGTATTTTTAGAACCCCTCATATGCGTAATAATCTCTGTTCGTTTAAGTTTCAATGCTATTCCTTACTTTCAATTGAAAAAACTTTTCCATGTTTATTTTTTCATTGTTTTTTATGGCACTTGGTATTAACCAAGTGACATATAGCAATCGCCAATTCTGTAGGTCTGTCGGTCTGTCTGTCGGTCTTTCTGTCGGTCCCGGTTTTGCTACTTTAGGCACTTCCAGGTAAGCTAGGACGATGACATTTGACAGGCGAATCAGGGACGGAACCAGCTTAAATTAGAAATAGTCATTTTCCCAATTTGACCATCTGGGGGGGGGGGCCGGTTAATTCGGAAAAATAGAAAAATTGAAGTATTTTTAACTTAAGAAATGTTGATCAGATCTTAATGAAATTTGATGTTTGGAAGGATACCGTGTCTCAGAGCTGTTATTTTAAATCCCAACCGGATCTGGTGACATTGGGGGGGATATGGGAGGGGGAATCCTAAAATATTGGAAAACACTTAGAGTGGAGGGATCAGGATGAATCTTGGTGGAAAAAATAAGCACAAGTCCTAAATACATGATTGACATAACCGGAACGGATCCGCTCTCTTTGAGGTGGTTGGGGGGGGGGGTAATTCTGAAAAATTAAAAAATGAGGTATTTTTAACTTACGAACGGGTGATCGGATCTCAATGAAATTTGATCTTTAGAAGGATATGGTGTCTTAGAGCTCTTATTTTAAATCCCGACCAGATCTGGTGACCTTGGGGGGGAGTTGGGAGGGGGAAACCTAAAACTTGGAAAAAGCTTAGAGTGGAGGGATCGGGATGAAACTTGGTGGGAAAAATAAACGCAAGTCCTAGATACATGATTGACATAAACGGAACGGATCCGCTCTATTGGGGGGGGGGCGTTATTTCTGAAAAATTATAAAAAATGAGGTATTTTTAACTTACGAACGGGTGATCGGGTCTCAATGAAACTTGATATTTAGAAGGATATCGTGTCTGAGAGCTCTTATTTTCAATCCCGACCGGATCTGGTGACATTGGAGGGAGGAGTTGGGAGGGGGAATCCTATTACTTGGAAAACACTTAGAGTGGAGGGATCGGGATGAAACTTAGTGGGAAAAATAAGCACAAGTCCTAGATACATGATTGACATAACTGGAACGGATCCGCTCTCTTTGGGGTAGTTGGGGGTGGGGTTAATTCTAAAAAATTAGAAAAAATGAAGTATTTTTAACTTACGAATAAATCCTGACCGGATCTGGTGACATTGGGGGAAGTTTGGGGTGGGGGAACCTAAAATCATGGAAACGCTTAGATTGGAGGGATTGGGATGAAACTTGGCGGGAAAAATAAGCAGAAGTCTTACGTACGTGATTTACATGATTGGAATGGATCCGCTCGATTGGGGGGGGGGGGGGTAATTCTGAAAAATAAGAAAAAATGACGTATTTTTAACTTACGAAGGAGTGATCGGATCTTCATGAATCTTCATATTTAGAAGGACCTCGTAACTCAGATCTCTTATTTTAAATATCAACCGGATCAAGCGTAATTGAGGGGGGGTGCAGTTGGGGGGACCGGAAATCTTAGAAAATACTTAAAGCGGTGAGATCAGGATGAAACTGGATGGGAAGAATAGAAACCTGTCTAAGATACGTGACTGAAATAACCGGACCGGATCTGCTCTCTTTGGTGGAATTGGGGGGGGGGGGTAATTTGAAAATTTAGGTATTTGTAACTTGCGAAAAGGCGACCAGATCTTAATGAAATTTGATATTTAGAAGGATCTTGTGCTTTAAAGTTCTAATTTTAAGTTCCGACCATATCCTGTGGCATTGGGGGAGTTGGAGGGGGAAACCGGAATTCTTGGAAAACGTGAAAATTGGGGTATTTCTATCTTACGAATAGATGATCGGATCTTAATGAAATTTGATTTTTAGAAGGAATTCATGTCTCAGAGCTCTTATTTCAAATCCCGACCTGATCTTTTGACATTGTGGGGAGTTGGAGGGGAAATCTTGGAAAAACACTTGGAGTGGAGGAATCGGGATGAAGCTTGGTGGAGAGAATGAACAAATGTCCTTGATACGTGATTGACAGAATCGTGCTGGATTTGCTGTCTTTGGGGGAGTTGGGGGGAGGGGTTCAGTGATTTGGCGAGTTTGGTGCTTCTGGACGTGCTAGGACGATGAAAATTGGTACGCGTGTCAGGGAGCTGGACAATTTGACTTGATAAAGTCGTTTTCCCAGATTCGACCATCTGGGGGGCTAAAGGAAGAGGGAAAATTAGAAAAAGTTTGGTATTTATAACTTATGAGTGGGTGATCGGATCTTAATGAATTTTGATATTTAGATGGACATCGTGACTCAGAGCTCTTGTTTTAAATCCTGACCGGCATTAAGCCTCTTATTTTCCTTTTTAAATCAATCTATTGATTTACAGAATTTTGTTATGGCTCAGACCATATGATCTCTTGGCTCTTGGCTCTTCTCGCCTTGTCACAAGTGCCATATGAGCTCTTAGCTCTTGTTTTATAGTAATTTTAGAAAATCCTGCTTTCTTTTCATTGAATTTCTGTCCCCCATGACATATTTCTCCAAGGAAAGATCCTCCCACATAGCCCCATCCCCTCAACCCCACCTCCAAAACCAAAAAAATCCCCTGAAAACGTCTGCACACTTCCCAATAACCATTATTATATGTAAACACTGGTCGAATTTTGTAACTTGCAGCCCCTCCCCCAGGGACTGTGGGATAGTGAGTAATTCCCAAAGACATAATTATTATGGTTTTTGACTATGCGAAACAAAATGGCCATCTCAAAATTTTGATCCGTTGACTTTGGAGAAAAAATGAGCGCGGGAGGGGGCCCAGTTGCCCTCCAATTTTTTTGGTCACTTAAAAAGGGAACTAGAACTTTTCATTTCCGTTAGAATGAGCCCTCTTGAGACATTCTAGGACCACTTGGTCGATACGATGACCCCTGGGGAAAAACAAAACAAATAAACCACGCACCCGTGATTTGTCTTCTAGCAAAAAATACGAAATTCCACATTTTTGTAGATAAGGGCTCGAAATTTTTGCTATAGGGTTCTCTGATACGCCGAATGCGATGGTGGGATTTCCGTTAAGAGTCTATGACTTTTAAGGGGTGTTTTCCCCTATTTTCCAAAACAAGGCAAATTTTCTCAGGCTCTTAACTTTTGATGACAAGGACCAAATTTGATGAAATTTATATATTTAAAATCAGCATGAAAATCCGATTCTTTTGATGTATAATTTAGCATAAATATTCCGTTTTTTAGAGTTTCGTTTACTATTGAGCCGGGTCGCTCCTTACTACAGTTCGTTACCACGAACTGTTTGATACCGACCACGATTTGATAAAATTTTTGCGTATCCAACCCGCATACTTTTCAGCACGCTGGACGTAATAGCGGAGCAAGTAGACGAAAGTGACGTGGAAAAAGAGAGACCCAACCATTTAATACTTGCTGAACATGGTATAGTTGAAGAACCCAAGCAAAGAGGTGATGCTGATGGAGGACTCCCAAAACACAAAAACTCGCATTTGGAGGCATTAACTGAAAGGCCTACTGTGGATAGTGTGGCTGAAAGCCGGTAAAAGTTCGTAATTAGACTATGTTTTGTCCGGCTAAAAAGCAGAACATCATCAGCATATGCAACGTGACTAATGCCTAAATTATCATTGTAAAAAATTGACGGTTGAAGACGTTGGAGACACGAAGCTAAAACACATTTAAATATGCTCGGGGATAACACGGGACCTTGCCTAACGCCTTTTTTAACAGGAATATACTCCCCTACATTACCATTCCACTTCACCCTAACTGAAGAATTAGCATACCAATACTTAAGCACGGAAACAATAGAAAGGTTAACGCCTGAGGCTGCTAGAGAAAACAAAGCTTTTGAATGAATTACATTGTCAAAAGCACTAGATATGTCAACAGTCAAAGAATACAGGGGACTTTTTTGAGCTACAGCTTGTTTCATTAGCCGACCCACAATATGGTGAGCTTGAACGCAGCCCATACCTTTTCTAAAACCAAGCTGGAAGGGTGTAAAATTGCACTTGAAGTTAATGGCCGGTAGCAGTACATATTCAAATAGCTTACTAACAAAACAAGACACAGTGATAGGACGGTAATTAGAGCAAGCACTGGGGTCCTTACCCCTCTTAACTATGGGAGATATACAACCGGACAAAAAACTATCTGGCACAACGGACTGTGCCAAACACATCTGAAACAATAACTGCAAATGCTTCAGCAGTTTAGGACAATCATAAGCAAAAAACTTGAATCAAAGACCATCACTATCGAGAGACTCAGACTTATTCACTTGTATAAGAGCTCGGAGTATAACACCAGATTCCACCGACAACACTTGAGATTGGTTGATACGAATTGGGAGGATTGAGTTGACAACCTTTTAATAGGAAAGGCACTGTCTCCTCCTCATCCCCACCTCCAGCTCATGGTAAATACTGGCTCTCGAAAACGTGCACGTTGATATCCATGCAATCACCGTCCTTGTAGCTTATAAGTTTTTTCTCTTATCCTCACCCCGCTATGTAGGTCGCACACACTCATCGCCTTTGGCTTTTCTGTAAACCTTTACACTTTTTTCATCCTTCTTCGTTACAATAAATTGGCAGGATATTTAATTCAGTACGATAATTGAGAAAAACAAATACATATTAATTAAAGTATAATATCTGAGCAAAATAAAGTTAAATAGGCTAGAAAGGAGTCAAATTTTTTATTCAAGACAAGTCAAAATTTGTAGAATAAAATTTTCAGAATTTCAATTACTGAAAGAACCTCAGAAGCACCTGCAAGAACACCAAACGCCTCTAAAGACAATACATTTTCAGGTTGCCTGGATCAGAATGAGTGACAAAACCGTGTTGAGCATACATGGACATGTATTTCCAAAGGATTCAAGATTGCAAGTGCCACCATTTACTGAGCCGAACTACATGAGCTCCATCTCATCATGGCCTCTCACAATTAAGTGAGTATATATAGGCTTTTTATTTATTTTAGTTTAATCACTGAAATTTATATAAAAAGAGTTCTTGGTATAAAATTTCTATATTTTTATTGAGAAGATTTTTTCACTTTGGTTTTTAAAAACTAAAAAAAAGACATTTATGGTTATCAACGGCATTAATGTAAGCTCTCATTATAAGCCAATTGATCTGCTGAACGTCAAAATATGGGGTTAAGGGTGACAAAAGCCCCTGTCTCGTTTAGTACGCATTAGTTAGTATGCGTCTCTTACTTGCATTAGAAAAAAAATTGTTTCACATAGATGTTGGTCGTTTTTCTCAATTTTCTTTTAAATGATTCTTTCTTGTATCTCTCAATAAAGAAAGAGATTAGCCTAATTTAGTTGGGTATCCCGTTCAAATTTTTATTTTGATTTACTGAAAACATGTTATATTCTCTACATGTTGCTTTTTTATTTGGTGTTTCGACATTAAGAAATACAGAAGGATGTATTTCACAATAAAAAAAGCCATGTAAGAAAGATTTTGTCTTACGCTACAAACTGATGATAGAAATTTAGCCTTTTTAATCAAGTAGACGCTATAATAACAAATTTCAAGTTCTAAAGTAGAAAACACAATCAAACGGAAAAACCTTTCCACTGAGATCTAAAGACACATCTACCAAAATTCAAGAATTAGCTGGTCATCACGTAAGCGACTGGGCTGCAATGGGCTCTTGAAAGAATTTCAATTAACTTAAATCTGTTTAAATTTTAAAATAGATAATTAGAATTAAAGAAGAATAAATATACTGTTTGTTTTGATGGCATTCTGGATTTTCATACGTAGTCAAGGGTGGGTGAAACAAATAAAGTAAAGGAAAGAATACAATCTTGGAATTTCTGGCACATTCCTTGGAAAGGCATGGATGAGGACCTTAGCGAAAAAATATTCCACCACACACTCGTATATTCCTGAAAAGTGGAGAGACCACATGTTTAACTTTTAAGAATCTTGAACTCACTTTATATATATATATATATATATATATATATATATATATATATATATATATATATATATATATATATATATATATATATATGTATGTATATATATATATATATATATATATATATATATATATATATATATATATATATATATATATATATATATGTATGTATATATATATATATATATATATATATATATATATATATATATATATATATATATATATATATATATATATGTATATAAATATATATATATGTGTGTGTGTATATATATATATAAATATATATATGTATATGTATATATGTATATATATATATAATATATATAAATATATATATATGTATATATATATATATATATAACATATATATATAAATATATATATGTATATATATATATATATATATATATATATATATATATATATATATATATATATATATATATATATATATATATATATATATATATATATATATATATATATATATATATATATATATATATATATATATATATATATATATATATATATATATATATATATATATATATATATATATATATATATATATATATATATATATATATATATATATATATATATATATATTTGAAATCTTCAGCCGTTAAAATTTGGGTACAGGGGAAAAATTAAGATACAAAAGAGACATCTCCATGTTACCCATGCAAATAGGATATCTCCTTAGTTTTCAGGATAGGTAGAGGACGTAGACATCCGGTTATGGGGTTTAAGCCATTGTTTGTCAAATGGTGCACTTTTAATCCTATTTTCAGACATGTTAACGGGTTTCGAACTCTTTTATATTTTTTAATTTTGTGCAACAGAAAAAATAGTTTTCATGTTTACTAATTAATTTTAAGTTAAACCTGAATGTTAGTTATCCCATTCGAATGGGTTTCAATTGACAATTTTTCACGCTTAGCAATGTTTTATGAAGCCCTATTCTTTAATTTTTGGACACTAATGGTCGATGTTGGCACGAGTGGAGCATTGTTTTTCTTAATGGTTTAAGTTTCTAAATAAGTTACTGTTATTGGGCCTACAATCTTTGCGGCATTTTATTTAAATCAGTATGAAGAGTATGATCGTTTTTGACGTTGGCAATGAAATAGTAGGAGAATTACTTTACCAGACATGTAATAGGAGATAGGGGCAGAAAAATTTAACAGAGATGTTTGACATATTTAAAACTACGGATCTTGCATGAGCGTAACCCTAGCTGATGAAGCGCAGACTTTTATTTATAGAGTCTTGGCCCCAGAGAGGATTTTGACATTATTTGAGGTCGAAATGAATAACGATTTTCTTGGTAATTGTCTCATTCCCTGCTGCGAGTGAGCCTTACAGGGAATCTCACACTGGCAACGCAAATCTTTCCCGGACGAAATCTAAGTCACTGCGAATCGTGGCTTAGATTATTGCTCCACTGCTTAGCACTGCATTTTAAGTAGGGGTTGAGTTGTAAATTGAGTTACAAAAATCTTACTTAAGTTTACGGCATTGATACTGCGTTAAGGACAATCATCTTATCCGCCTCTTTTGCTAAATTGTTATTTCTGTTTTTTTTTTGTATTTGTGTTTTTTGTGTTATTTGTTTTTGTGTTTTTTGTGTTATTTGTTTTTGTTTTGTTTGTGTTCTTTGTGTTATTTGCAGTTCTTTGTTTTTTCTCCTTGTACTCCATTTTTTCCCTTTTGTAAGTGGGTAAGAACTAAATTATTATTATTGTTAAGTACAAAAAGTTGATGCTGCAAACGGAACGATTTGAGCTAGAGGGTGGCCGATTTGAATGAGACCGAGTTGCATAGGAGTTCAGTTCTATTGGGTTGATTTCATTAGAGGTTGAACTGTAAGGAGGGTGGGCCAAATGGTTTTAAGTTAAACGGACTTAAATTGCATGGGCTATGTTAAATGGGGGCCAAGTTGAACTGAGGTTGAGTTAAATAGGAGTTTTGTTGAATTTGATTCAACTGAATGGAGTTAAACTAAAAAGGGGCTGCGCTGAACAAGCATTTTAATGAAAGGGGTTGAACTGAATAGAGTTAAATTAAACAGGGATTGGGTTACGCGCAAGTCATTGATTTTGTTTCTTCGAAACTCAAGAATCTGGATGTTAATAAGGCCGGTAATGATTGATCCATAGAGAGGTCCTCAAAATTTCAACAGACTTTACTTCTTAGTCTTGAGTTAGAATTAAATAAATTTTTCGTCAGAAATAATTAGTGGTTTGGAATGTAATATAAAAACTTAAAAATGCTAGAACTCCTACCTCAAAACTAGAACTCCTAGAGAGCAGATGTAGATGATGACCTTAATTAGGACTTATGTCTTCCTTCAGAAATCACATAAACGTTGTTCCTGGCTTTCTTCAAGAACAATAAAAGGATAGCGATGATGACCTCCATTATGGCTTCCTTCGGTCTAGCATTGACTCTCAGAATCCCCTTGGATTTTCTTGGTAGCCTAAAGAAAAAATAACTTAGGGGACAAGGTATGGGATATTGGATGTTCATAATTAGTTTAAAAATTAATCCACTTTCAAGTATCCCTTTCAACCAATCTTAGATCACGATTTAGCTCTAAGTTTAGAGCTGTGGTAGAATATGCTAAGGAACTGTCTTCACCCATGTACAAAGCATCTTGGACACTGCTGACTTTTTCACTTGTTATTTAAAAGAGCAGGAAAATTAGAATAAAAAAAAGACATGGAATTGGCCTCTAGACTCCACCACTCCCCCACGATTCTCGTTTTCCTTATGATCATTTCTAGACGGAGTGTAAGGGCCATATAATTTTCTGGTATTATTTTTCTGTTTCATTACTCCCTTCCCCTAACTGAAAAATATAGGCTCGAGTGTAATAAATTCCCCGTGTAGACGCTAGTCTAGAGTAAAAAAGAAAATATTCTTATAAATGTGTTTTTTTTTATTTCTTCTAAAAGCTCATTTGTCTTCCTCATTCCTTTGGTGCTTAAACCAGTCACCAAAAACCCATGCAAATTGCCATTTATTGAATAAGTTCTCTTTGCACTTCATAGAAAGATGTATGTTCCACTTGAAAACTTCTAAGTTATGATAAAGAGCTCAGATTAGTTCTAGTGTCAGGAAATAGACGCTGAAGTAGAGAACAAGTTCCTTTTGAAGGTTGGATGTTCCTGAGTGAAGTATCGTTTATAGAATGAACCTAACTGAAGAACTATTAAATCGTCACGAAGAAAAGGAATTAATCTTTATGTACTAAGGCAATTTTGCCGTGAAAATGTCAAAACGTTCAGGAGTCCAGGCATTTCATGGGCTTGTAGTTGATAAAAGTGGAGACTATTGAAAGAGGTGCTGCCTAAGAAGATGTATATCAACATAAAAATATGAACGTCCTAGACTAACATGTATATTGAAAGACATTTCCTTTTTGAGGTTACCATCTAATTTTAGTTTCTTTATTTGTTTTAATAGCTTACTCACACGTTTTGGGGAGTCCAGACCCCCTCCTCCCACCTACATTCTAAAACAATGCAATTTTGACCCCATTAGTCCTTCTTAAAATATCATCCTTTAATAATGGCATATTTTCTTGCAGAGGAGTTACAACGGCAGACAGTGGATCTTATATGTGCCAATTAAGTACAACTCCAACCCTTTCACAAACAAGTCACCTAACTGTTCTCACACCACCGGATATTGATGACATTGGTTTTAGTGGAGATCAAGTAATAAATGAAGGCGATAATACTACTTTGACGTAAGACTTTTCCCTGTTGTTCATCTTGTTTATCTTTTGCTTATTATCTTTCTCCTCTGCACATTTCTCTATAGTTTTTACCCTACCTCGATTTTATGTCTTTCTGCTCGTCTGTGTAACATTTTGCTGTGTATCTTTTGCTTATTATCTTTCTCCTCTGCACATTTCTCTAAAGCTTTTACCCTACCTCGATTTATAATGTCTTTTATGCTCGTCTGTGTAACAGTACCATCAACAAAATTATTCAGCTCAATTTTTCAATAGTTTTTTCATTATTAATCTAAAATAAAGTATAAAATAGTTAAATTTCGATGTAACACAAATAGATCCGTTAACACATCCATTATCAACTGCTTATACTATTTTTACAGCTCCGATTTTCTCGCAGCATCTTAAGCTTAATATATTTGCAATTATTCCTCCTCCATCCCCCTTGTTCCTCAAGTCTTAAGCTGTTATTATGATCACATCGAAATATAATCTATGAGAGCGAGTTTTTCTGTTACCACCTTGCCAGTTGCCACCTGAGTATACTGGATTGAGTAAAAAAATTTAAGCAAATTTCCTTAGGCTCGTTGGGTAAAACTAAGCTTATTGAGTCTCATTTATTTGGTATCAGCATAATAAGTAAAATCTATTGATATATTTACTGGTATTAAACTTCCATTTTGTAAGTTTTGGTTAATATCGAGCCGTGTCACTCCTTATTTGCAGTTCGTTACCACGACCTGTTTGATTAAGAGAAACAGTTCTGGCCATACCCCTTACCAAAGAAGATCTGCTCAAGCTGCCTAAATCGGTGATTCATATTAATTGTTTATTCCCCAAAAAGTCAGGTTTTTCCAAAAAAATTAAAGAGCGAAGTAAAGACCTGAAACGAGGAAAAGTAGCTTAAAGAAGATGTCAAATTTCAAACCAACGGCAATTACTACGGATGAGGAAATGAAGCCTGTAACGAATAGAAAATACAATAAATAATGATGTCAAACTCAAAGCAAACAAAAAGTACTGGAAGCTTAGAACAAGCAGTAATTATAATAAATAAGCTAGGTATTGACCCCCACCCTATAGAAGGCTACAGGGCTGTCATTGATCTAGAATCCCTTTGGCGCAAATTAAGGCAGAAACTGGAAGCCATTGTAAAACATGTACGTTGCTTCCTGTGTTTTGTTTTAAGATACCAGATTTACGATTTTTGCCTCGTTTTTATAATTGTTTACTTCAAAGCTCTTAGAAATCAGCATTAGTCACAATAAAAATCTACTTCTGCAATATTTATTTATTGTATTTTGAATTCGAACCTCTATCTTTCATTTATCAACTTTGATATCCAATCATCAAGGTCAGAGACCCTTTGATAAAAACAAGCTTGGATATTGGAAGCTAATATGAAAAAGGGATAGACAGTGCGTTTTGTTGCAACGCACAACAGCAACACCCAATAGGGACGCATTTCTCAAGGGTGATATCCCTTGGTCATATCTCTTCGATATGACTTATAGTGTGAGTCTCAAGCAATGCTGTGAAACTCTTTGGAAGGTTTGCAATTTTTTCATAACCAACATTAAAATATTAAATTTAAATTTATAATCAACTTTCTCAAACATCTTTTAATACAAAAAGATGTAGACTCTGCATGTGAGTTGTGATTTCAGCCTTTTATTTGTGGCTTAAAATATCCTTAAATGCTGCCTTTGGGTAATGCAAAGTGCCATTTTTTTGTACTTGCATTGTGCTTACATCCATTAACTTACTAAGTAAAGCTAAGTTTGGAAGAATAGGAAAGTAAGTCTGCAAACCAAGATTAGAATATTCGAAGCTACATTGTTGACAATGCTCAGGTATGGTTCTGAAGCGCGGGGGCTCTTAAAAACGGAGGAAGATTTGCTATGTTTTCAAGAGATATTGCCTACAGATTGTTTAGGGTACCCTTTTGACTGACCGTACTCAAATAGTAAGCTGTGCGAAGAATGTGGGTCAATCCAGCTTTCTTGGGCTATAATGAGAGGAAGTCTGAGATGGCTAGGACACATTCTGTAGACGAAGAAGGAAAGATTGCCCAAGATCGTCATTGTTGGATCTGTCAACCGTCTAAGGCTAAACCAGATCCTCCTCGGTTGCGGAGGGAGGATGTCGTAGAAGTATTTAACGGAAATGGGAACTTCTTGGGAGGATGTCAATGTAAAGAGGGATGTTTTGAACAGACTGGAATGTAGGAAGATTGTACATATCCATATTGGCCTCAGGTGGCTTGGCGCCGAAACAACTTGTTATTATGTATATTCATATTGTTTTTAAGAACAAGACTCCTCTCTTCCTGTCAATCCATAAAAATTTGCAGTGAAATAATTAAACAAAACAAAAATTCTTATGCTATTAATAATAATAATAATATATTTTTGACCCGCTACAAAAATCAAAGCGGAGTATCAATAAAAGAAACAAAACAAACACTACACAAAACAGAAAGAACAAGAAACTAAAGCAAACGAGTAAGGCCTCTGTGGGCGGGCAGATACTTATAAGTAGACTGGGGTATTTTTCCAGCAAGCTCCGTGAGCTTTGACCCAATATCCGGGAAACTATAAACAGATATGAGGCTCCTATTCCTATACCATTGAAGCAGATACAATAGAAAATGGGAAAACCGGAAATAATAAGATCAAATTGAACTGATATCTTTTTTTATAAAAAACAGGGTAAATACCAGAAAGAAACAAAACCGAATGATCTGTAAAAACCGAGTATAATTTAGCAAGAGACTTTCTATTGTATCTACCTCGGTTAGCAGCAATTTTAGAATAATTTAATTGGATTTTCTTCTTGCAATCAGCAACAGCGAGAGTCCGTAAGGATTATAGTGTTTTACTAACATTATCCGCATAGGCAAGATAAGAAATAGTTAAAGAATTAAGGATGCAAGTAGGTGGGATAGAGGAAAGAACAGATGATATACAAAGTTTTAAAATAGAGGGGGAGAGGACAGCACCTTGCCGAACCCCACGTCGTACTGGAATTTTACTATCTGAAACCCTCATATCCGTTTTAATCGGCAAAAAGGAATTTGAATAACAATATCTAAGAAAAAAAATTACCGATATGTTGATACCGTGACTAAAAAGGGAAAAGATAGCTTGGGAATGCGTAACAGTGTCAAAGGCTTTGGAGAGATCCAAAGCACATAAATGTAACTCGAATCCCTTTTTAGTAGCCTCAGTAAGAACAGTAGCCAAAACTCGATGAGCCTGCTGGCAACCTACCCCAGCTGAAAACCCAATCTGATTTTCACCAAAATATGCCGAAGAATTAACTGATGGGAGGAGAAGATACTCAAAAATTTTGCTTATATTGCAGGAAACCGTTATTGGCCTGTAAGATGCACACTCAGTCGGAATCTTTCCTCTTTTCAGGATCGGAGTAACTGTTCCACACAAAAAACTTCCAGGCACAGCCGAGGTGCATAAGCACATTTGAAACAGAAGTTGTAAATGTTGGACTAGAGCTGGACAATCAACATTTAGGGGTTTGACACTTATACCATCACAATCAATAGAGCTAGATTTAAGCTTCTTTATAGCTTGTGCCACTGAAACTAAATTAATGGGAGGATCTGGTTCTGGCGGAGTGATATGGGAAGTGCAGAAATAAGAAACCTCATAAAAGTAGCATGAACAAATTGGTTTATAGTGTTGAAAATCTGGTCGTAATATTTGCACCAAGCAGCAGGACTAATTGGGCTACTTGTTGGCGAAGAATCTTCGATTTTATTTGAATTTACCACATTTTTCCAATCTAAATTACTTGACAGGAATTGGCAAATTTTAGATTTTGCAGACCGTAAATACTTTTTATACTCTAATTTAGTTTTCTGTTTAAGCTGAAATACTACACCGCTACATGGTCGTTCGCAAGAAACCCAAATACGTAGCCAAAATTTGGCTTTATTTTTCACTGATTTTAGACCCGGATCCCATGACCATTCAGACTTCCGCGTATTAAATTTAACACGTTCTTCGGGAACAGCCACCCTCTTAGCTTCCTTCACGCATGATATAACAACAAAATAATATTTATTCAGAACATTCTTATCATTTACAAATTTAGAACCAACCTGAAGTAGCTGAAAAGGAACTTTTATCCTAGATTAAAAAGCTGTAAGGGTAGAAATATAAAGAGCCCAATTAGCCTTATTCCAATTTCGCCTGGTAAACCATCTACAATTCCCACGTCTAGTAGAACTATCTTGCGACAGAGAAATACCAAGCATGAAGGAAATTGGTAGGTGGTCTATATTGCTTTCTATTTCATGTACAGAAACAGTCGAAACAGATAAATTAGGAGAGCAAAAACATGATCAATATTAGTAAGGCTCCCAGAATGATGGATGTAAAAAAACAGTCGATTCTTATCCACTAGCTTAAACTCAGATAAAGACTCGAAAACCATATCAGACCGAATATTTGAATTCAATAAATCAGCATTAAAATCCCCGGCGACAGCAAATTGGTAACCGAGAGATGATGCGGATTCTGTTACTTTTTTCAAAAAACTACAGGTCTTGGCAAACTTGTTCAGTGATTGAACCGACTTACGATCACAAGGAAAGTACACATTAATAAGTATTAAATCGGCAATTCGCACGGCCAAGAGGTTTTTGTCACTATGGAACAGCGCAGGCGTCGTGGAAGAGAAGGAGCTACGTCTCAGTATACAGGCGAGGCCTCCGGAAGGTCTACCAAACGTAGATCTTGCAGCACTCGCAAAAGTAATATGGTTTGCACTCCGTTTCAACAAGTTGGTATTATCTGAAGATAAAAGATGCTCTTGAAGACAAATGGTGTCATAGCTGCTCGAAAGTTCGTCAATGATGTGCTGTTTTTGACGTGTTCCATTTATATTGTACGAAATAACCGAGAACTTTTGCGACATCATTTTTTCACAGCGTTTGCAATACGAGACTTGACCACTGGACATAATAAACTATATGAAGTGTGAGAATCGCCGCAGTTTGCAAATTTAGGGCTATTTGTACAGGGCACATCTTTCGAAAAAATGTGATTTTCGGCGCAGCGTGCACATTTTCCCACCTGACTGGTACAATCGTTGATAAAGTGATCAGGAGACCTGCACTTAAAGCAACATCGCGGTACACTTACGAAATCATAAATTCTGAAAATCTCGTAACCGATTTTTACTCCATTCTTCATAGCATCACGTTTTGCAAACGAATCTAAAAAATCTAGCTTGATCGTTTGGGATAAACCAATTCGGTTTGCGTCAACGACTCCTGAGTGCATTTTGAATTCGGGACCATTAAATGACAGCGGGATTCCTTTTATTATTCCAAGGTAAAGTTTCTGCAGAATCTTCGTGCCAATACCCGAGACTACAGACTTCACAGACTCACAGAAATCAGAAGCTACCAATTTTACAATGTTCACGAGCAGTTTATCTCCCACCGGCCGAAGACTAGCAAAAGAATCATGACCTGTTAATTGGTCGATAAAGTTTTTGCAGCTTGTTGGATATCTAATAGATGGTGGAAATTTAGAGACAACAATAGTAGAGTGGTTATCGGCAGGTTTCCAGGCACTGGCTCCAGGCTGTGTTAATGGCGAGAAATGGCTGGAAAACGCCTCAAACTGATTAGAAATTGTCTTTAGCTGGATACGCAGCTCGTTCACTCCCGAAAAGAGAGCAGAATTTAGTTTCAAACTTCTAGTTTTGTAATAGTAGCCCTATAATCAATAAGCTTAGAAATTTTGGATACAAAGGTCAATAGAAATAGGAAGATATTTTGAAGATTATAGATTAAATATTCTAGTATTTTTTTATTTGCGATATTTGCATCATAGTCTTAGGGCCTTACTTTTAATTAGTTACTCTAAAAATATTTATTACGATATTCTGTTAATATCCGATAGAATTAGTAAAAACTGTAAGCGTTGCGGTTAACGTTTTGACACAACTTTTGCAACAATGGCCTCAGATTTGTAATCCACAAGCTAAAGATTTCTTCCAAACGTACTGTGAAAATATCAGAGGCTCTTTACAAAACTTTTAACTTACTTTTGGCATTTTACTTTGATAAATTTATATTAAAAGTTTTATATTATATCACCCACTGGCAACTTCAAAACTTTTAATGTCCATCCTTGTTGAAAAATATAAACCCCTTGGGATATTTAGTGACTATATTTTTTCTTTTCAATTTCTATGTTGTAGTATTCGCCTCAGATTTATAATCTGCAAATTAAAACATCCTCTGTTAGAAACTTTTACTGTTAGGTTTCTCTTTTAAATTCTCTGTTACGCTGTTTGAAGCAATACATACTGCATAGTGATTTCAAAAACACTAAAAAGTAGCTTCAATGAGTGTAAACACAAGTATGGAATATGGACTCACCATATTTTGATTTTGGTCCTCTTTTGTATTACAATCTATGCTTTATAACGAACAAGCATGTACGTACTTGAAAATAAATTGTTACTTAATTGGAAGCCATTGTGGAAATGTACGAAGCACGCTGTCTTATGCATAATTTACGGTTAAACAAGACTTAACATGTCCACCTTCAAAATATGAAAAACTAATCTTTGAAACCACACATGCATACCACGCTTTTATTTCTGGAGTTTTACTTGACAGTATTAGCCTCTAATTTTTAGTCAACATAAGAAATTTATTGATTCCAAGGATTCAATTTGCTGTACCTTTAAATATGACTTTGATGGAAATAACATCGTATTTGAGATGAACTGTATGTGTCCTGACTTTGATTAGCTGTTTAGCAACTTCTAATCTTGGTATGCTTTAAAGATTGAAACTTGATCATTTAGGACCATACCATTATAGTCTCAGAATGGTCACGAATCAGGGAAGTATTGTACACGTATGAAGCTAGGAGGGTAGAAAAGAGTGCCTTTCTTATTTTTGGTCAATATCCTTTTCCCCATGAAAACTTAGTTGTCCATAAAATAACTTACTGGTAAAAATAAAAAAACATAATATATGAGCTTATTTGGCTTCCGACACCCTAAGTAAATAAAGTTTCATCTAGCAATAATCACACCTTATCGCCTTATCTGTTACGATACTACCACTGCGTATCGTATGAAGTAAAGTATTAAAACTTATGAAACTCATGAAGTGAATATTAATTTTTCAATGATGATCTTACATGCATGCATGTATTGACAATAATCTTTCATATTATTTGAAAGTGTAGAAGTGTGCCATTCTTTTTATTTATCTATGTATTCTTTTTTTACTGCAGCCAAAAAAGTTCTTTATTTCTTCTCTAAAGTTTAAGTTTCCAGCTGCTGCCAACAGAAAGCGACACATGTCAAATATTAGAAATCTTTAGAGTATTTCTCCCTGGAAGCAAATACTTTTTCTTTCTTGTTCCGTCGCCGATAGACATGATATTTACGACAGGAAGCAGGTTTGCTTGAACATCTAAGAAAAAAAATGTCTCATAATGTCCGTCATCCAATTTTTTTATTAACTTTAAAGGCGCAAAAAAATCTGAAACTTGGATGTAAATAATTAGGAGTATTTTAGCAGCTCTATATACTTTGTGAGCCCTCTCCTTCTCTAGTTGGTGTTGGGGGATTAGAAGAATTTTAGAGCATAAACGAGAAACCTCTCTGTAAGGCCAGAATTTCAATTTGAACGAGGGTAATTTTAGTTGGAGGAGAGCGGCTCCAACTACATGAGAAAGTCTAATACAAGCTATTGTATTTCGGAACATTTTTCTCATTTTCGGAGCCTTGTTATGAACGATTAGACACTTGAAGCTGGTACACTTGGGACTCAAAATATTTTTGAGTTCACTTTTCCCTTAGAATGAAGAATGACGTTTTGAAGGTGAATAGCTTTTTGTCGACTATAAAGTCATAGGATCAAAGCCCTTTAGTTCGAAAAAAGAAGTTTTATTTGTCAAACTTCTACTAAGTAAAGGAAGACAGAATCAATCGCTCCACCGCATAGGACAACACACGAGAGGAAAACAGAGTTGACAGATGTAGTTAGAAAAGGTATTTTAGTAGCCTGAAGTACAAGTCATATCCTCCAGATGCTACTGAGTTCTCCGATGATAGATGAGGCTTTTGGGATATGGCTGAACAATTTTACCAATAATTAAAATTATTCACAAGCTTTGACCAGAGATTTGGAAAAAAAATCTTGGTAACCTTAATATAGACTGTTTACTAAACCTTGGGGGCTCAACTATCATGATCCTATGCCTTCTGTCAGTTCTACAGGCTTTCTCTTTCTACCTGTTAGCCCAGGGCTTCTTGGGTTTTCAAACTAGGAATGGTTCCTTTGGTACCTTATAAGATCTTAGATTGCCGAAGCAGCTTGCTAAAAAAAAGGGCTGACAGTAAATTCCACAATTTATATATATATATATATATATATATATATATATATATATATATATATATAAATCCAACTGATGGTGGAAGATACAGGATTCAGAGGGGTAGAATATAAAGCTATACCTCCTCTTAATTTATTTTCAAAAAGTGTTTGATTTTGACCGGTGAAATGTACAGAACATTTTGAAATATTACAAAATACATGATAAACAAGTAAACAAATAAGCAGTTTGCTAATATTGGCAAGTAATTCAAAGGTATCTTAAATCATGGATGAAGCTTACTGATTCTGATATCATACAAAATGACCAAAATATTACAGATAGCACTATATAGCCTTTACGTCTATATATAGGGCACGGGTGGGACCATTACTGGCTAAAATCAGTAGGCTAAGATAACTCTCAATGACATGGATGGTTGCAATTTTCTTATACTAGTATTTTTGAATCTGAGGGCTCTTTTTGAAGTATTGACTTGCCATGTCTTAGCTTAGGACCCTTAACTGCTTCTAATTATTTAAGGATATTCCCAAAGACTCACTCTGGAAGGTGAAGTTTCAATACTAATATTATGTTCTGGGATAGGGGGATGAGGGGTGTTTTTTGCTTTTTCATTTAAATTTGTGCAATTTTTTGTGCAAAAATAAACTCAAGAACTCACAAATAATCCATGAATTCTTATTTTAAAGCGTCAAATTTAGAATTTTTCGGTATTAATTTTGTCAAAAATGAAAAAACAATTAAAGCCCTTATAGTTTTACTCACAGAAATGGCATTCTCTAAGTACCTTGATCTTGTTTCTCAAGATTCTGCAACGAGAATGATCTCGTTTCACAAGAATGTCACATTAGAAGAAAAGTTCACACACTTCCGGAAAGAAAAAGAAGTTCTTATGGATTTTGAAAAAAGAATGGAGCACTAAAAAAAAGTGAAGAAAAATAATCTAACAGTGATTTTCACGCAATATTGCTTTGAATATTTATTTGCCTAGACCCTACAGCTGCTCTTATTTTGTTTAGACCCTACAACTGCTTTGAATTGCTATAGTTTTAATAGCTATGACATGTTGCGGGCGGATCTCAATTTTTAATAGCTATGACATGTTGCGGGCGGATCTCAATTTTTTAGCGGCATTTACTTTACTTGAAGAAGCCTATAAGATTTTGAAATATAATCTTACATGTCCAAAAGATTGGTGCAAACGATATGTAATAGATTTGCTCAAACATTGTCTTTCAAATGCAGTGACCTCGTGTCTTAAGCAAAAGATTCAAGAAGAGAAGCTTATCTGAATTGAGGGTGACAAAAATCTCAACTATAAAAGTTAGCAAATTAGACGATTAAAAACCGACGAATGTTTCATTTAGGATTCAAGGATGAAGAGAAACTTGAGGAAATTTGGGAAATTCTTCTTGAGGAAGAGAAACAGAAACTGCAGCTGCTATTTCATGCCATAGATGGCGTGGCTGAGAAACTGGGAGTTGCAGTGAATGTCAGTAAAACAAAGAACATGGCCATTTCTAACTCTCCGCTGATCCTAAATTGCAAAGATAAAACGTCTGATTAAATCAAAGAATTTAATTATATAAAGAGTTGATTGCCTCTCAAACACAGGTTTGAAGAAACTCAAACGTCTTACTATAAAACAATGGTTATGATTTGAACATTGAGGTGTGTTTGCAAATGAGGTTGAAAAATTCAAGGCAGCAGCATGATTGGGACCTCAAAAGACTAGAACTGTCTCTGCAACCACAAGTTGAGGACTTCACGGCAGCAGTTTCAACGACACTAACTTTGTAGACGCTCCTTGCATCATTCTTGGCCCAAAGGATAATATATTACAACAACAAAAGAGAGAATAATGAGGACTTTTTTCCCGAGACAATAAACCAACAAAACCTATTTGAATATTTCGGTCCTATATCTCGGTCCTATATTTAAAAAAAAAATTAAACACTTACAATAAAAGTTCTCAGTTAAAAATCCATTAAAAAAAGTCTTGGCTGAACTTTTCGTTAAGTAAGTAATGATGCCAAGGCTATTTTAAAAAAATGGATCTTTAACTGAGAACATTTATTGTAAGTGTTTTATTTTTTTTTTCTTTGCTGAAAACGGCCCTTAGATATAGGGCCGAAATATTCAAATAGATTTTGTTGGTTCACTTCTTGGGAAAGAAGTCCTCATTATTCTCTCTTTTGTTGTTGTATGGAAAGGCAGTGTGGTCTTCGTCATTATTTACAGTAAATATATATATATTTTTTTTATGTAACGAAGAGAGAATTTCTTATTATCAACAAGAATGCTACCTAAGACATAACTGTTTTGTTATTCTGTACATTTAGTTGTTTTTATTTTATAGATAATTTTGCTGAGCAAAATTCTCAAATACACCTTTTTCCAAAGTTCGCTATTCCTCTTGTCCTGTAGTGCCGCAATGGGTTTGATCTTAGCTGGGTAATGCGGAACCCAGATATCAAACCTTGCTGTGGTAACACACTGCAGGGCCAATGCTTATTAATCAAGAAGTGTCATTAATCCGATTACTTACTTACTGACTCGCTGTTCCTCCTCTATGCATATCAAATTGAAAAAAAGAACGGAATGTTTTTTTCTGAAAGTAAAATCCAATTTTTTATAAGAAATTAACTGGATTATTTCAAACATTCATGTCGAAATTAATCCCACGTAAGAATCTTGAAAGCAATTAACCTCTCATGAATGAATTCCATTGTTAGCTATAACCAAATATTCTCAATTTTTATGTACCCAACGTAGCATACTTGTCGGTTTCAGAAAAACTTCTGAGTAGTTTATTCAGAACATTCAGATATAACGAAAATTTATCCAGTAAAACCTCGTTAGGGTTATAATAGAATGTTTTTTTGTCACTGTTCAGAAATTTTCGCAGAAACCTGTCGATAGAAAAGAACTTAAATCGTCCTTCATTGAGAGGCTTCTATTGGCAGGGAGGGGATTTATTTAGGAATATCTCTGATGGCATATTTATTTAGAAAAAATATTCTCCAAAATATTTTGAGAGTAAATATGTCCCTCTCCCTTGATTTTTAAAATAAAGTTTTCGCCCATCTCCTAAATTTGTTTTAATTAGCAACATATCTTCCAAGACCGTATCCAGATGTAGGGGTTACTGACTTTGACACCCTCCCCCCGAAATTGTTATCCGGCTCGTAAAAAAGTAACAAAGACGAATATAAACAGATTTTTGATTCGTTTTGGAATTATTCTTATGAAACACCCCCCAAAAATTGGCCCCCCTGAACCAAATCCTGGA
The DNA here is from genome assembly GCF_032884065.1 of Artemia franciscana. Taxonomy (NCBI): domain Eukaryota; kingdom Metazoa; phylum Arthropoda; class Branchiopoda; order Anostraca; family Artemiidae; genus Artemia; species Artemia franciscana. The sequence continues at coordinate 4,291,208 of NC_088867.1, read as the reverse complement.
TACGCCCTTGCTGTCTTCACTATTGAGGTTTGTTTAAATTATAATCAGTATTACATCCATCACCTTTTCTTTGTTTTTATCATACTCTTCAGCATCGCAACTTCAGAGCACGCAACTTCAGTGTAAGCGGAAGCAGGGCTTTCGTGCATCCTGAAAGTATTCCCGGCTTAAAATGAATTTAATAATAGGGAAACACTAAGGTAAATATTGCTTGTTTGTACTATTCACGAATATACAAGCGTCAATTTTCCATTTATCTTCATTTGTCTACAAAACTTCTTACTCTGAATTGACAGTTTATTGTTACAACATTTTTTCCTTGGGGCATTTTCAAAATCTAAAATTTGACCAATTTGACTAGGAGTTTCAATTGAAAAAAAGTCCATATGGCTACTTTTGGATGACTGCCAAAATTTGAGAGGAACTCGGTCGCCTAAGGCTGTCAGTGAAGGTTAGTCACATTAATAGCGTAGAAAAGTTATATGATGAGATTTCAGTTTTCGAAAATGGTCCTCACATTAGCTTCTCGCTCTTCCGGGGTGTCAATCGGGGGTGGTGCTCCTCTCATAGATGATTTTGTGTCCTCTCTGGATTGAGGTCCCTTTTTTGGTGTTCTTATTGAAAAATACATCTTAATTACACTTTTGTTGAGAAAAATTGAAGAGAAAACAACATTACTCCCTCTATTTTGATATATAAATTTCTCCCCTCTCTCAAGTTTCGCTTAATTAAGGCACTGACACTCTATACGACAACATTTATTACCACATCCTTTTTTTGTCGTGGGACAATGTCAATGGGATTTAATCCACTTAAGTTTGACCATTTGGCTGGAGGGGGAGGCAATTGTAGAAAACGTCTGTAAGTTGCCATCGTATGGCTGAGGAATCTTTATTTGCGAATAAAATCAAAACTAAAGAAAATAATCCTTTATTGCCTGGTTTTTCTTTACCCTCGTCCGGGAAGTTAATTGGGAACTTGTAGTCTTAAGCTAGAATTTGACTTTTTCTAAATAAAAAAAAAAAAAAAAAAAAAATTAAAAGTCAAACCCTCTATATAAATCTTCTAGCAAACAAAAGCTTCAAACCTCCGATTTCTTTTCTAATTTAGGACAAAAATACGAAAACACTCGAGGAGAGAGGGAGAGAGAGAGAGAGAGAGAGAGAGAGAGAGAGAGAGAGAGAGAGAGAGAGAGAGAGAGAGAGAGAGAGAGAGAGAGAGAGAGAGAGAGAGAGAGAGAGAGAGAGAGAGAGAGAGAGAGAGAGGAGAGAGAGGGAGAGAGAGAGAGAGAGAGAGAGAGAGAGAGAGAGAACGAGCGACAAGAGTGTCAGAGAGAGAGAGAGAAAATAGAGAGAGAGAGAGAGAGGTGCGAAAGGTTAGAGAAGAAAAACACATACCTAAAGACGTCCTGGAATTGCAAATCAAGTGAAGCAAAAGAACTAAGCTTGCTGATTTCAACTGAAGGCTTATATTTTTTTTTCTTCCGTGGAGATTGAATTTTCTTGCTTAAGGTCAGTTAATTACAGCATCTCAACTCCAGCACACAAATACCTTAAACTTTTGAAAAGATGGGACAAAACCAACGGCCACTATAGCAAGGGGGAGAGAGAGAACTCAATTGCTTTGTTGGACTACTGATCATTATTCTGTCAGTAAAGTCCTCCCAGGGAGATGAGTTGAATGAGGGTCAGTTTGAGTATTATTATTTAAACTTTAAAGATTAGCGAAAAAAGGGAAAAATGATCCAAAAACTGAATTTTCTTCAGCTTACAATCCCCCCTCCCCAACATAAATTTATGCTTTTCAGCTAAGAAAAAAAAACTGTTTTTACAGGTGCAATTCAAAATGCAATTTCAGTTACAGGCCATAATCACTTGTCCTTTCCTTCCTACTTTACTCTTTGATTTTCTTGTGAAAGCGCTGACCTTATTACTTTCAGTTGAATTTAATTATAAGAAAAAGGTCAGATATTCCCATCCAATATGGTACGTGGACTCTCTGCTTAGTTCATTGTTCCAAGGTTGTTTACATCAAGGCACTACTATTATGTACTTCCCTGGTTGGGCAATTAATTAGGTACGTGTATAGACTCTAAACAGGGAATCGTTTTGCCTGACGAAAAAAACTTTCCAGTCAAATTGAACGGTTGAGCAAAGGTCCTAGGAAGAACACTGGTAAAAAATCTCTCTCTGGGGACGACTAGAAAAATTGGGTGGAAATTGTAATGATAGCTTTCTAGTTGACATACTGCTTGAAATATCTTTCGTGGAAAAGTAAATTGGAAAAAAGTGAGGATGTAAATGAAAAGAACCCAGTAAGACTAAGAACCGCTTTTAAGCTTATTTGTATGAGTTTACTTAAAGCTAAGAACTAATTTTAGGAGGTTTAAAGGAATGTACTAAAATGTAAAACAAAACAAGGTTAGTGAGCAGAGAAAGGAAAAAAAAAACTTATTTAAGGTTAATAAAATAAAGCCTTTTGACTAATTAAAGAAAAAACAAGTTTTTCAACTGTCAGTAGGGAGAAACTTTATAAATGAAAAGGGTTGCTCTTCCTCAACACCACGCTCTTTACGCTAAAATTCTTAGTTTTATATATTATTTGTAATTATTATAATATTTTATATATTATAATTATTTTTAAGAAGATTCTTATTGTTATAATTAAACGAACATAGTGTTTCAAGAGTGTTTCTTATAGAATTGAAACAGAATTCAAACTTTAACGTAAAAAGCGAGATGTTGAGGAGGGGAAACCTTCCTCATATACGTAATAATTTCTGTTCGTCTTATGTTTTAATGCTACTCCTTACTTTCAGTTGAAAAAACTTGATTTTTTTTTTATTTAATTTCTGGTCGTTTTTTAAATAGTGCCAGGAAATCTGATAACACCTCCAAGGAAAATCTCCTTCTCCACAGATATATTCTTTTGACAATTCAATCTTGTGGAAATTTACCCGGAAAATTAACTTAAACATCTCCACACGTAAAATTGAATCGACAAAGAAAAAGCAAGACATTAGAACGATTTCATATAAGAATTCTGGCAAATTCCCACACTGTAAAATTTTTCCTAAAAACTTCACCCCCTGGAAACTTCCCTCCCTATGCAAAATTATCCCAGTGGAAAGTACCACCTGGAGAAACCCCCCCCCCATCTCCTCCCGAAAAATATTTGCATAGTTCCCAATAACAAATACCATACGTAAGAAATTGTGCAAATTTTGTAACTTAAAGACATTTCCCTAGGGGCTGTGGAGGGACAAAATATCTCCAAAAGCATTGTTATTCGGCCTTTCAATTATGATGAACAAAATGGCTTTCTCAAAATTTTGATCGGACGATTTTGAGAACAAAGGGGCGCAGGAAGGGACCTAGTTGACCTCTAAATTTTTTGGTCACTTAAAAAAGTCACTATAATTTTAATTTTCTTTTAAATGAGCCCTCCCCCGAAATTCTAGGACCACTGGATTGATACGATCACCCCTGGGGAAAAAACAAATAAACACGTATCTGTAATTTTTGCTCTGGCACAATATAAAAAATTTCAGATTTTCGCAGATAGGGGCTTGAATCCTCTGTATCAGGATTCTCTGATACACTGAATCTGATGGTGTGATTTTTATTATGACTATATGACTTTAAGTGGTGTTTTTCCCTTTTTTCAAAAATCAGGCAAATTTTCTCAGGCTCGTAACCTTTGACGAGTGAGACTAAACTTAAATTTATATATTTTAAATCCGCATAAAAAGCCGGTTCCTTTGAATATCCATTAGTATAAAAATACTGTTTTTTAGTTTTATTTGGCCGGGTTGCTCCTTACTTACAGTTCGTTAAAACGAACTGTTTGATATGGCTTGATGTATTAGTATACTTATAGCTCAAAAGTAAGGTTAGGACTTTTAAAGGAGCGTAGGAAAACGTAAAACAAGGTTAATTTTAGGTAAAAGAAAAAGAACTTGCTTGAAATTAATAAAAATAAAGCCTTTTGACAGTTATGGCTTTGTGTATGAGTATATTTAAGACTTTTGGGGAAAAAGAGGGATTTATCGTTCTTGGGTTGAATATCAACTACGTTGACCAAAGTGTATTGTAATTGTCAACAGTTAGCACTTCTGATCGTCCTCTAAGTGGTTCAGTTGCCAAGTCGCTTAATGCCATAAAAAAGGAAAAAAGTGGCTAGGATGACAAATTTTTGTTTTTGAATACAATATAGCAATCATTTACTATAGAAGATCAAAGGATTTTGCTATGATTGACTGACTTTTGGTACTTTTTGAAGAAAAATGCTTTTGCATACTGAAGACAACCTCAAAACTCAAAGTTTTATTTTGACATTTTTATGGCACATAATATTTACCAAGTGACATATAGTGATCGCGATTTTTGTCGGTCTGTCGGTCTGTCTGTACCGGTTTCGCTGGTTTGGGCACTTCCAGATAAGCTAAGACGATGAAATTCGGCAGGCGTATCAGGTATCGGACCAGATTAAATAAGAAATAGTCTTTTCTTGATTCAACCATCTAGGGGGGGAGGGAGTGAGGGGATGATTAATTCGGAAAATTTTGAAAAATTGAGGCATTTATAACTTAAGAACGAGTGATCAGATTTTAATGACATTTAATATTTAGAAGTATATTGTATCGTGTCTCAAAGCTCTACTTTAAATTTTGACTGGATTCGGGGACATTGGGGGGAGTTGGAGGGGTAAACCTGAAATTTTGGAAAACGCTTAGAGTGGAGAGACCGGGTTGAAACTTGGTGGGAAAGTAAGCACAAGTCCTTGATATATTATTGACATAACCAGAACGGATCCACTCTCTTTGAGGGAGTTGGGGGTGGGGTTAATTCGGAAAAAATTAGAAAAAACGAGGTATTTTTGACTAACGAAGGAGTGACTGGATCTTAATGTAATTTGATATTTAGAAGTACCTTGTAACTCAAGCCTCTATTTTCAATCCTAACTGGATCTAGTGTCATTGAGAGGAGTTGGGGGGGGGACTGGAAATCTTGAAAAGTGTTTAGAGTGAAGAGATCGGGATCAAACTTGGTGGGAAGAATAAAAACAACTCCTAGATGTGTGATTGACATAACCGGACCGGATCACCTCTCTTTGAGGGACTTGGGGGGTTAATTCGAAAAAGTTACAAAAAATGAGGTATTTTTAACTTACGAATGGGTGATCAGATCTTAATGAAATTTGATATTTAGCAGTAGTTTGTGTCTCAGAGCTCTTTTTTAAATCTTGACCGGATCCGGTGACATTGGAGGAGTTGGAGGAGGAAACCAGAAATCTTGGAAAGCGCTTAGAGTGTAGAGATTGGGATGGAACTTGTTGGGAAGAATTAGCTCATGTCCTAGATACATAATTGACATACCCGGACCGGATAGAATCTCCTTGGGGGAGTTGCTGGTTTGGGCACTTCCATATAAGCTAGGACGATGAAAGTTGGCAGGCGTATTAGGGACTAGACTAGATTAAATTATAATTAGTTTATCCCCGATTCAACCATCGGGGGGGGGGGGGGGAGGAGCGAGCGAACAAGATAGTTGAGAAAATTTTTATTTGCCGATAAAACAAATGATTGTTCTTCTTAAGTATGGCTTGTGGTCTAGGGGTTTGATTCTTGCTTAGGGTGCAAGAGGTCTAATGTTCAAGTCCCAGACCACCCTAATTTTTATATGAAAGATTACGAAACTAGGTATGTAATCAATATAGCGGTGGATGAAAGTTGGCAGGTGTTTCAGGGACCCGACCAGATTAAATTCGAAATAGCTGCTTCCCCGATTTAACTATCTGGGGGGTGCGGTTGAAGGACGGTGAATTCGGAAAAATTAAGATTGAGGCATTTTTAACTTACTAACAGGGCAACGGATCTTAAAGAAATTCGATTTTTAGAAGGATCTCGTGTCTCAGGGCTCTTATTTTAAATCTCAATCGGATCTGGTGACATTGGGGGGAGTTGGAGTGGGAAACCAGGAATCTTGGAAAACACTTAGGGTGGGGAGATTGGTGGGAAAAAGCTCTTGGCTCTTCCGACCTCCTCTCAAGTGGCATATGAGCTCTTGGCTCTTGTTTTTTTCTACTAAACACTTTAATCAAATAATTTTTACTTGAATATGTTCAGAAAGTGTTTATTTATTGACTATTAGAGTTGGTTCTACTTTAGTTGCAGGTTAGGTTAGAAAAGATTTAAGGGAAACTGGAACTTCCTAGGAGGGTGTAAATAAGGGGACTTTGAACAGATTGGAATCGAGGAAAAGTGTATGTTGCTGGGCTGACCGTATTTGGCTCGGGGCGAAAAAACGAATGCCAAGGAGAGTTTCTACAATAACATTAATGGTGTGTTCATCTGCACTCATCCAAGTCTTGGGAAGCTTTTTGACGGAAATCCCTAGTAACTGGAACCATGAAATTAGGTGTTATATAATTTATTTACTCAGGCAGCATGGATGAGGTACAAAGACACGGAGTAGGGCTTATGATGAATAAGGAAACTTCTAAGTCTTGTTTAGGTTGGAAATGTATTAGTAATAGAATGCTAGTCTCTCGTTTTGTGATGTGATCGACTCTTATTCGGGTAAAATTGGATAGCGTCAGGGAATCAGTGATTTTATCCCAGGCGAAGGGTGTTTCCTAAAATTTTGGCTGCTATTCCTGGGGTCTTTTATACAGATCTCAGGCGTGAGAGGAGGAGATTGTTATTCTTGAGTTACCTTCAGCTAACAAGGAGAAAGCAATGATTACTTTTTGGGAAACGTTTTTTGGCGGGAAGGGGGGACAATCACTCTCCTATAATGTCTGATTATAGTCGTAGGTTTTATACGAAACATTTTTTTTTTTTTTATTTGGCATTATTTTGAATTGTCAACTCTTGATGAGAAATGTGTATTTTTCAGTATTTTTCAAAACACATGGGGTAAAAACTATAGAGGGGACTGGAAATATTTTCCCGACCTCCCAATTGGCACTATTGAAAGAAACTGCTTTAACAATATATCCTAAAAAAAATTTAAAAGAGGAGTTAAAAATAGTTTACCTGCGGACAATTTAATTTTTTAAACACTTTGAAAAACGTGTTTCAAAAATTAAATATATACAAGTAATTTTTTTCAAATGAAAGCCAGGAACGAAATCAAAACTTAGAAAAGTATTTTGTTGTATGAGGGGGAATACCCACCATTCAAACTCCCACTCTTTGTGCTAAAAGTTAATTTTAAGGCATAATAAAATATTAGCGCAAAGAGTGGGGATTAAGGAGGGGTAACCCCCTCTTATACCGATTGATTTATGTTTGTTTTAAGTCGGTCATTACTTTCACTAAAAAATAACTTTTTTATACTTTTGAACATATTTCAAAGCACACCCAGACTCATCCAAAATATAATAAGGGCTATCGCCCTCATAAGCCACTTACTGCTTACTGTTAAAATTGTATCTAGGAATAAATTTAGTTTGATTGGTAGCCTTCTGGATTGGAAGTGTAAACATTTACTTGATGATTAGCACGATTTCTTCGGCACTTCATTTCGATTATGTAGTGACAAGTGACTGTGCAGTGTAAAGCACAGTCAAATGTAATGTATTTTTTTTTTCGTTTTAATCATCTGTCAGAAGATTAGCTAGGATAATTTCGAAACTGAAATAATTCCCAAATAAAGAACGTTGCGGCGAAAGTATTTTCACTTTTCCTAGACGGAGCGAGTTTCCTCATGCTCCATTTCCACACATTTTTAATGTCATCCTCGCTTTTTTGGTTGTTGATCTTATAGGTGGAGGCTCTGTGTTAATATCTTTTGTTTTTTATAATATTTCGTAAAGTCATTTTTAATTAAATTGGTGAATAGAGCTTTTAGTGAATATTCTCCAAGTCCCTATTTAAGGAAATATTATTATAAATCTCAAGTCTTATAAATCTTAATGTGATCTTTTATGTTACAAAATTCTGCACTAAGAAGGGAGGTATCAACCTTCCATCAGTTATATTCAGACTTAGTTAAAACTATTCTTCCTTTTGATTAGCATGGTCCTTTAATTAAAAATTAATTCATGGTCCTCCAAGATCTTCTTTTGCATTCCCTGAACGCTGACTAAAAATTAGAAAATTCGGGTAGAATAATGCACTTTCTTAGGCATCAAGTTTAACCCCTCCCCACACACTGAGTCAGTGACCTACTGTTGAACCTCCATAACAGCTGATGCAAAATTCCTAACTAAATATGATTTTATCAAACATCAAGTTAATCAACCTGGTTAAATGAGACTTTAAAAGAAGTGCATGCATGGCCAGTTTATTATGCACGGAGAACGTGACTTTATAGGAACGAATGCGCCACCTTGTGGTATTACTGCCTCCGAAGCCGAAAAACTCAATATTTTGTTTTTTAATAGTTTTAAATCAAATGGCTATCTGAGAATTCAAAATCAACAGCAACTTTGCTCTCTGTGGTTCAAAATTATAAATTGTTTCTGTAAAATATTAGTAAACGATACTTTCTTGTGGCACAATCTCTTGACTACTTAGAAAGGGCACTAGAACTTTTAATTTCCGTTCATATTAGCTGTCTTCTAATTTTGGTTCGATGCGGTAGCCATTTCCAAAAAAAAACAGGAACACAAACAAATAAACACGCATCTGTGATCTTCATTCTCAAGAATAAATGCAAAATTCTATATTTTCATAGATGGGAGTTTGAAACCTTTCAAATCAAACTTTCTGATGTGCTGAATTTCATGGTTTAATTTTCATCAAAAGCACTTGTCAACTTGGGATATTTTCCCCTTAAAAAAAATCTGACAAAGTTTTTCAGGTTCGTAGCTTTCGATGGGTAACTTTAAACACAATGGAGTTTACTCGTTTAGAATCATCATATTAAGATCCTTCTGATGTATATATTGTTATCAAGGAACTCTAAGGAACTTCCGTTTACTATTAACCCAGGTCGCTCCGTGCTTACAGTTTGTTACAATGAACTGTTTATCAGTTAAATCTAAAAAAAATTGTGTCTCACTTTGATTTTAAGTTATTTACAACTTAACTTAACGATATTGAATTTTGATACTTTCAAAAGTTGTCTGTCTGTCTGTCGAGTGACGTCCGTGTTTGTCTGAATTATTTCATCATATACGAATTCAAAAACGAATGTATTCAAGCCGATGTAGCTGAGTTGGTAAGGCGTTATGTTCCAGGTTCTAGGTTCAAGAGGTTCCAGGTTCGAACCTTGTCTTTAGCATTAATACAAAAGAAGAAAAAAAAACTAAAAAAGGTAAAAACTACAAAAAAAACTAAAAAGAAAAAAAATAAAAAAAATAAAAAAGTAAAAAATAAAAACTAAAAAAGGAAAAAACTGAAATATAAAGGAGAAAAAGAAAACTAAAAAAAATCTAAAAAAGGTAAAAAACTAAAAACTAAAAAAGAAAAAAAACTAAAAAAATGCGAAAACTACAAAAAAACTAAAACTAATAATAAAAAAAAAAAAAAAAAAAAAAAAAAAAAAGTTAAAAAACTAAAAAACTAAAAACTGAAACAGAAAAAAAACTAAAAAAGGAAAAAAACTGAAACATAAAGGAGAAAAAGAAAACTAAAAAATATAAATATAAACAAAAAAAACTAAAAAAAGGTAAAAACTACAAAAAAACTAAAAAGAAAAAAAGTAAAAAAGCTAAAAAAAGGTGAAAACAAAAAAAAACTAAGAAGAAAAAAAGGAAAAAAACTAAAAATTTATTTTATCATATACCAATTCAAAAACGAATGTATATACAGACCGGGACACCGGGACACAAATGACGACCGGGACACCGGGACACAGGGAATATAAATTGACGACCGGGACACTCAAAGAGAAATTACAGACTGGGACACCGGGACACAAATGACGACCGGAACATAGGAAATATAAATGAAGACAAAAAAAAACTAAAAAAAAAAGGTAAAAAACTAAAAACTAAAAAAGAAAAAAATTAAAAAATTTAAAAACTACAAAAAAAAACTAAAAAAGCAAAAAACTAAAAAACTACAAAAAATAATAAACGGTAAAAAACTAAAGAAAACTAAAAACTAAAAAAGAAAAAAAAACTAAAAAAAGGAAAAAAACTGAGAAATAAATGAGAAAAAGAAAACTAAAAAAATCTAAAACAGGTAAAAAATTAAAAACTAAAAAAGAAAAAAAAACTAAAAAATGTATAAACTACAAAAAAACCTAAAAACTAATTAAAAAAAAACTAAAAAAGCTAAAAAACCAAAAAAACTAAAAAAATAAAAAAAAGGTAAAAAACTAAAAAAGAAAAAAACTAAAAAAAGAAAAATAAAGGAGAAAAAGAAAACTAAAAAACTATAAATAAGAATAAAAAAAACTAAAAAAGGTAAGAACTACAAATAAAAACTAAAACGAAAAAAAAGGAAAAAAACTAAAAATTTATTTCATCATATACCAATTCAAAAACGAATGTTTTATATACAGACCGGGACACCGTGACGCAAATGACGACCGGGATACCGGGACACAGGGAATATAAATGACGACCGGGACACTCAAAGAGAATTAAAGACTGGGACAAGGGGACACAAATGACGACCGAGACATAAGGAAGATAAATGACGACCGGGACACAGGGACACAACTACAACGGGGACGCCGGGGGGCGCAGGGGGATATTTTTAAATTTTTTATATAAATGACGACGGGGACACAGGGAATGTTCGATTAGCAATCACCATCAACAATGCTCAAGGGCAATCATTAGAATCATGAGGTATAGATCTGAATACGGATTGTTTTTCCCATGGACAATTATATGTTGCATGTTCAAGAGTCAGTAAACCTGACAATCTATTTATATGCACAGACAATGGGACAGCGAAGAATGTTGTATATTCGCATGTTTTACGTAGTTAAAAACACACACACACACACACACACACACACACATATATATATATATATATATATATATATATATATATATATATATATATATATATATATATATATATATATATATATATGTATATTTCTATATATATATAAATATATATATATATATAAATATATATATATAATATTATATTAGGTAAAAACAAAAAAATTAAAAGGGAAAAAGGAAAAAAACATAAAATTTATTTCATCATATACCAATTCAAAAACGAATGTATATACAGACCGGGACACAGGGAATATAAATGACGACCGGGACACTCAAAGAGAAATTACAGAGTGGGACACCCGGACACAAATGACGACTGGGACGTGTGTGTTGACTGAAGTCATGTTTGTGTGTCGACTGACGTCATGTTTGTCGACTATAAATGACGACTGGGACACAGGGACACACCTACAATGGGGATGCCGGGGGGCACAGGGGGGATATACAAATGACGTTGGGGACACGTGGGATGTTTGATTAGCAATCACCATCAACAAAGCTCAAGGGCAATCATTAGAATAATGAGGTATAGATCTGAACACGGATTGTTTTTCCCATGGACAATTTTATGTTGCATGTTCAAGAGTCGGTAAACCTGACAATCTATTTATGTGTGAAGACAATAGGACAGCGAAGAATATTCTATATTCGCAAGTTTTACGTAGTTAAAAACATAAATATATATACATATATATATATATATATATATATATATATATATATATATATATATATATATATATATATATATATCTATCTATATTCACAGGTGGGACACAGGGACACAACTACAATGGCGCGTGACCAATATGGCGCGTAACGACTTACGCACGCAGGGGGGCTTGGGGGGTGCGCGAAGCGCCACCCCAACAGCTAGTATATCTATATTCGGGAGGGGGATTGGGTTTTCATTCCTCCATGTTTTTCTTAGTGCTAAATTCAATTTATTATATACGTGACTTTGAAACGAAAGCTTAACAATTTTGAATATTTGCTGGATTTTGGGTTAAAAAAGTCCGAAATATGAGTAGTGTTTTTGCAACCCTTGCAGAGCCATGACTGAGATCCACTGAGACGCAATTATTTATGCTACTGAGATGCAACTGCGATACAACTGAGTGAGACACAATTATTTATGCTAGTTTGTTGAGAAACATTGACTAAGATGACGGAAGCACGATCAATTTTCAAATAGAATAATTTTTAATTGATATTCGCGATAATTCTCACCAGCCGGTCTCATAAACCAGCTTTACTGTCCGTTGGACATTCGCAACTAGTACATTTTTAGTCACTAAGAAACGGCTTGTCACGGCTGACATCGTTTGACCCCATAATTGTCAGATAGAATCTATACAGCAGAGGTAAAAACCGGGTTCAAGCCTCCTTCATGTTTGTTGCTTGCTTTAGCCCGAGGTAATGAAGCTACAGAATGAAACTTTATAGTTTTCGCTTGTGCTGGAAGTGTTGAAGAATTTAGCCCCTTTCTCACATATATTCCTGCGTATATGCTTATTATCACTACCAACTAGCCCTTTGTTATACACTAATATACTAATTTTCCTGAAATAAGCTATCTGAAGTAGCTGGTTGGTGAACTGGAACTGAAATCGAATTCCCAAAAATTATTTACCGCTTGATGGCAGTTTTTTGGATTTTATGAAATTCAAATTCTTGGATCAAATATTTGACTCAAAAATGTTCAAATTTTGATGTCAAATTTTTGAATAAGGATTCATAAATTCTTTTGAGTAGTTAGTGTCACCATAAATGTACAAAGCTCACGAAATCCTGCGCTTTGACACTAAAACCAAAATAGTTAGTTGAGTGGTCAAGCTGGCCTTGGAAAAAAATTTCAGCTGTCAATAGCAAGTTTTTAATTTTTATTATTTTTAGTTAATATACCCATAATTCTGCAAAGCTAGAATAAAACCAAGCGCTTTGACACTAAAAACAAAAAAAGTAAACTTGTCCTCTGAAAAGCTCAAATGTATTATATTCCAGATGTCAAGCAACTGGTAACCCACAGCCAAAAGTGTCTTTCAAGCGAGAAGACAACAGACCATTGAAGACAAAAAGTAATTTACAAGGTAATAAACCCTCTTAATGCATCTCTTATCATATTTAGTCACTGAATTTATTTCTGTATTTTCAACTTAGACATATATATATATATATATATATATATATATATATATATATATATATATATATATATATATATATATATATATATATATATATATATATATATATAAATAAGTTGTATGTTTGTGTGTTTATAAGTTTATAAGTTTGTGTGTTTATGACGTCATTATAAGTATGTAAGGGGGCGATTCAAAGAGAAATTTAAGTATAAATCCTACAACGGCAGAAGAAACAGCCGAGGAAGCTGCTCAAAGAGTTAATGCCAAAAGACTTGCGGCTAAAAGAGAAAGTAACAAACGAAAGCTTGCCGGGGAATCACAAGAACAACGTGAAAACAGGCTTGCGGCTCAAAGAGAAACTACCAAAAAAAATTGTACTGAGGAATCACAAGAGGTAAGTGAAAACAGGCTTGCGGCTCAAAGAGAAATTACCAAAAGAAAGCGTGCCGAGGAATCACAAGAGCAACGTGAAAACAGAATTGCGGCTCAAAGAGAAATTACCGAAAAAAATCATGCCGAGGAATCACAAGAACAACGTGAGAACAGGCTTGCGGCTCAAAGAGATAATGCCAAAAGAAAGCGTGCCGAGGAGTCAGGTAAAGCCCAGTCGATGATTATAGCTAGAGTAGATGTGTTGCGCCTCAGGAAAAGTTAGACTTTCTCAACTGGCTGCACCACCAGAGCCATCGCAGACTTTGCTTACTGGAACTACGTCTGAATCTAAGCGTTTTTTTTATTAAACATCAGAAAATATAACTCATTTTTCCAAATGACGTCGTTTGGTGCCAAAATCGAAAATCAAGATCAACACACCGGGATACAGGGAATATAAATGACGACCGGGACACTCAAAGAGAAATTACAGATCAGGACACCAGGACACAAATGACGACCGGGACACAGGGAATATAAATGACGACCGGGACACAGGGACACAACTACAACGGGGACATCGGGGGGGGGGGCACAGGGGGATTTATAAATGACGATTGGGACAGGGGATTATTCGATTATCAATCACCATCAACAAAGCTCAAGGGCAATCATTAGAAAAATGCGGTAAAGATCTGAATAGGGAGTGTTTTTCCCATGGACAATTATATGTTGCTTGTTCAAGAGTCGGTAAACCTGACATTCTATTTACATGCACAGACAATGGGACAGTGAAGAATGTTGTATATTCGCAAGTTTTACATAGTTAAAAACATATATCTGTATCTATCTATATTCACAGGTGGGACACAGGGACACAACTACAATGGCACGTAACAACTTACGCGCGTGGGGGGGTGGGATTTGGGGGCGCTAAGCGTCCCCAGCAACTAGGTGTTGGTGTGGTACTTCGCACCACTACAAAAAATGAAAATCTGCAGTTGCGGCTTCTCTAAGTAATGATTCTTTGGAATCAACACCTGAACATTCAGACGTAATAAGACGTGAAGTTCGACAACCAGGGCCATGAGTTGCGACAACACAAAAACAGACATTAAAGCAAAGGCCATTGCTAAATTGTCTGAAGTAATCAAAACTCAAAAACATGTCAAAAATCGATAATTCAGATGAAAGACACGGGCGGTCAGAAGATATGCGAAAGCGACAACTAGAGAATGTTAAAATAAAAGGAAGAACAAAGACTCAGGCGTTTAGTACACATAGGACACCAAGCAAGTGAACGAGTCAAAAATGAAAATGAAGAGCAAAGACACACACATTTAGAAGAAAAGCGTTGGCGTCTTAAGAATAAACTTGAAGAGCCAAGACACGCGCAGTTAGAAGACATGCGACACCGAGCATGCGAGA